>NW_019417365.1:982776-1267578 GCF_000390285.2 Anoplophora glabripennis | reverse complement strand
TCCTTTGACGTTTCAGAGAACCATGAATTGTTTTATCCGGTTTATACAATAGATTTATATAGGTATGTTAATGATTCCACATACTTACAAGAACCTATTTAGAGGATAAGATCAATTTTTGATAGATTTAGATAGACTAATTAAAAAAAAACAGTTTACAAATCAGGACCTTTTAAATAAATAGTAAAACGTTTATATTATAAAAGGAAATTACCTTATTGCAATTCTAGAAGAAGGTATTTCTAATTTTGAAGGTATCAAATAATCTTACATTCCCAAATCATCAACAAAAACGACATTAACAAACCACATTAACTAACACCATGATGTATGAACCAATTTATGTGTCACATATAGTTTAATTTTTCTTAGTTATTTTAATTACCTACTGTTTTTGGAAAAAGGCAAGAAAAGTCGTTCGAAGAAAAAGGTTCAGATTCAACCCCAAGAAGAAATAGATGTTCAACGAGACACACATACCTCCGAAATGGTCTACCAAGTTTATAAATCTGGGTCAAGTTCATTGTCTATTCAGTTATTATCGATAGGTAATACGTAAATTATATTTTTGAAATTATTATACCATTCTGACTCATTCGATACTTTTGGGAACTTCTGAAAATAAAATTGTCTCGTTGTCCCTTTAATCTGTTTGAAATGGGACTTCAGGTTAGAAGAATGAAAGAGGAGTACGTTCTAATGGAACATTTGTTGTTAATAATATATTTTATATTTGCTGCTTTGTTTCCTTTTTTAAATTTTGTTCAAGTTTTCCTTATGACATTTGTATCAAATCATAAACAATTTCATCATATCCTTTTGTCGAATTATTAATTATCTGCATATGTTTCCTTTATGTAGTCATTCTCTATTTATTTGTCGTTCTCGTTTTCTTTATATGTCCAAACCATGTCATAGGTTCTATCCGCATTGATAATTTTTATAACCAATCTTTTGGAACAGTTTACATTATTTTAATGCAAATTGTAACTTCTTCATATCCATTGCCTCATTTTTCTAAATCATTGTATTGTATGACTACTTTTTATTGTGTTATATCCATCTCTTCCTTTAGTTTTTCTAGCTGTAACCTTATTTTGCGTTTTTCATGCTACTAAGTTGTTTTAAAGGAACTTTTGGCGATTATTAAAGCTAAAACTCCATTTTGCCGTATATTTAGAATATTTCGCTTTCTAATGGAGACCCATTAAATCATCCAAGTCCACCGAATTATTTTTTTATCGGTGGCTTTGCGCCACGCACGGTCCGGCATCAATCATTGTCGAAATCAACTAACTATGCGTTGTTAGAATTGCGTGCGAATCAATCAGGCCTTTAGGGTTTTGTTTTAATCATAGTTACCTTTTAAATACCGGCTATTAGTTGGCGCGGCGTGCCGTCTTTGATGTATCAATCTAGATAGGAAGTTACGACCGGGCTCTGAAATAACAAAGAAATGATTGATACCGATGTTTGCGCTGCGCTGTTTGTCTTTTGTTTAATTATGAAGACCAATTAGACTGCTTCGTTAGGTATGGTGAATGGGTGAAGTGAAGGAATCCGAATAGCGGTCCTGGACGCTCTTTGAAGAGAGTATACAGGGTGTGATGAACCGAATTTGCAAAAGAAGTTGATATTTTTAAAATAATCGATTAAAAAACATTGAAGAAATTTAATAAAAAGCTTAAGAATTATTGTTAAATCTACAACATATAACATCACATCGCAGAAAAATTAGGTAAGTTCAAAATAAAAACTAAAAAATAGAATATAATAGCTTATCATGACACAAATATAAAACTAATATGAAAATAAATAGAAGCTATGTGCATTATGGAGGAAAGTAAATATAAAATTTTAGTGTTTTTTAGATCAGTATTTGATATTATACTCCTGTATTCAGAAGGGGGAAGTTTTGTCGACGATGAAAGGTGTTCATCATATCTGCTTACTTTTAACTTTTTCAACATTCTGCTTGAAATTTGAAAATTTTGTATAATTGTAAATAAAAAAAATATATTTAGATATTTGAGCAGAAATATATGGATGCATTCGTAAATGTTAAATTACTTACAATTATTGATTTCGTTAAAAGAAATCTAACCAAGATATCGAAAACTTGTACGAAAGAGGAGACGGCTTGTTATGCCCAAAGTTATTAAATTCAGCCATCATTCAGTTCAGGAATAAGGAAAACTTGGAAAATTTCATGAAGATTATAGCCAAACGCTGACTGTTAGGAATCTCTCGCGTTGACCCTAGCCAATATTCTTCTGCTGACTTAATTAACATCTCTTTGCATACTTTAATTTACTGATTTAGAAATAAGAGTACCTTTTTTATTTAAAGCTGACTACTCTAAAGACATATTTTTAACTTTTGACTTTACAATCGTGGTGTTTACAATAGTTTTTCAGTAGTCAGTGGTCAAAAATGGCTTGCGGTATAGCAACTTGGAGTTGATGGATATCGTTTTAATTTATAGTGAAGCAAGACAACATTTTGTATTATGATGAAGCATTTGTGTTAGGGTGAAGCAAGATAATGTCTATGTTAATTCGTAGAAACTGAGTAAGACGGACCCAAATGTGTTTACCCGTCGGTGGATAATATTTTGAACAGTTGTTGTAACATTAGGTATGTCAAATTATTTTATTATTTAAAACCACAAATTAATTTTATTAATTAATAATAACAGTAACGGCAAAAGTAGTTGAATTTGCTGATATAAATAGGTGCTATAAAATTCTATTTATTTCTTTCCTTGCGAAAGTTTTTGTCCGTTTGTACCGCACGCCATGCCAGTCGAATTGTGCGAGGTCAGGTTTTACAGTGGACCAGTTTCCAGTACCGTACAGAAGTGTATTTTTAAATCATTTTCGAACTGCCGTTTTTGATTTTTTCTTTACAAAATTTTATTTGTAAGTTTCCTGTACATCCAAAATTTTTTTTTGGATAAGTTCTGAATCACTCTGTATATGAAGACTTTCATAATACCATATGAAATTTACTTAAATAGTTATGAAAACCTGCAATTATTGAATTCCTGAAGAAAAATCTATTGGATTCACTCTTACAGTACAGTTTTCAATTTTGAATTTATAGAATATCTCTGTATAACTTTTTAACTTGTTATTGCAAAATAATTTTTAAGAAACTATTATAATAGTACTTTTAGATTATCAGTACACAAGTACTTATTTAAACGTAATGTATTAATTATTATAGAAAATTCACAGATTTTCGATACACGAGCAAAGATGTGACTAAAGATAGATCAGATGGTTCAGGCGACAACAAAATTGTTCGGGTAAAAACGTATGGCCACCAATTTATTATCTACACTCTTTATGGAACTTACAGTTTATTCAATTTATCCCATTTCGAATTGTGGTTGAACGGGAAGACAATAAACCAAGAATTCAGGCAGGAAAGTTTTACATAGTTATTTAGACATTACAATCTAAATCACAATTTGTACTCGAAAGATTCAGTATAACCACATGCCTCACATAATATGATATTAGCACAGGCCTAAAACACTGCTATCACGGAAGTTGTGTCGAATGTCACACTTCGTCTCTCCTTGTTCCCACTACAGTCGGCACCCACGTATCCAATCTCGCCAAAAAATCGTAGAAATCGAAAAAGTTCTAAAGGCTCTCAGATAGATGAGTTTGTCCCCCAAACCACTCAGACAGCGCCAATCGAGAAGCAAAATTCACAGAGTTAACAGAGCAATCGAAGATCACCGTGGATCGCCAAGAAAATTGTTGATGTTTGAAATGTTTTGGAAATAGGCTAAATTCTCAGAAATCATTCAGCGACCACCAAATAACTTCGAGAGGAATTTGAAACCTAAAGCCGAGCCACTTCCGAGGATAGATCAAGATTGCAGAAATATCTCCAATTCAAAAGCACCCGAGATTGGAAAATCCACAAAGGCAATCTAAGATTGAACGTCGACCCTGTATTTCCCCGGCCAACGTTCCTGGCCAGTAAGTACGGTATCAATCATTCACTTAACTGCATATTTTAAATGTATACCTTTTATAATCAGTAACAAAAGTCATTGTTATAAGTTTTTGCGAGCTCAGGCTCAGACTTAAATCATCAGTCTAGCATCCAAAGCGTCCAGGTTAATCCTGGAGGCGATATAAAAGTGCTTTTTAGCCCAAAACAAAGTGCTCTTTAGCCAGACCCCAAAAAACAGTGAAAGGATACGAAAAAAGTGTCACATAATCAAAGGGTTAAAACAAAAAAAGTGAGAATAGATTCAGTTGAAAGCCTCAATGCGAAGTCGTGCAAAGTGCATCGAGAGCGTGTGCAAGATACTGGCAACAAAAAGACAGTATCCTACTCTGGAGTCTGGAGTTTGGAATTGTGGGGAGGGTAGCAAAACTACAGCACTTAGGCCCCATTGGGCCCCTTGTACATCCTCCCATTAGAGAGATCAATCCACCTGAACCGCCAACCAGTCTATTACAGTGAAAAAGGTGGTGACGTTGCTCAAGGGGGTCTCTCTAATATAGGCCATTGAGGGCCAGCGCTCTCCCAACATGGACTCTCTTGTTGACGAGACGGCCGTGCATTCACGTAGTAAGTGCAACACCGTCTCGTCTTCCTGTTCACAGCCCCTACAAAGAGGTGTTTCACACTTCCCCATGTTGTAAAGGTGTTTCCTTAGCCAACAGTGTCCAGTTTGAATACCTGTCACTAGGCGAAGATTTGACCTAGACATAGCCAGGTATTTTTTGGCTGTGTCTTTGCTAGGATACACTAAGAACTCCTTAGCAAAGTGACAGCTGATTGTTTCATCCCACCAGTATCCTACTCTCGGAAATATCAAATTCATCCACATTCCAAGCTTCGTGATTGAGCTAGATTGAGCTTGCGAGAAGCAAATTATAGGGGCCGACCAGCGGAAGACTCCAGTTTGTGTCCAGTCCAGATCAGTCTTGTGCATTTTTAGAGGATTACGCAGCAACCCAATTCCTCGGGGACGAAGATACCTTTACGAGTGCAAATGGGAAAAATTACAGACGAATGTACCATATTTTAATGATCGATTCTTCAAAATATAATACACATTATTCAACGCTTGCGTACCTAGAATCATCAGTATTTGAAAAGCGATCATTAGAAGCTCTTTTTAACTGTAAACTTGCGTTTTTAGAACTAATTTTAATTTATAATTATCTTTTGTTCCACAGTATTCTCGATTTAATACAGTTTCCAACGTTTCTCCCCATATCGCCCATACGCCACATACGAGCCCGGCGAATCGCGGGACTCCTGAGAACTAGCAGGTGTCCCGCAAGCCGGGCCACGGCGGCCGAGATGGAAAAGCCATCCGGCTTGTCAAAAACTCGTAAAATATCGGCGTTCAGCACTGAAAGGATCGCAACGAGCGTCGGAATAGTCCGGTCCTCGGCACAATGAGTCTGATGAATCGCTCCGGGTGAGTGATTTATGTCGCTGCGTCGGTCACAGTAAATTGTGTGTGAACTGTATGGCGTGTTGTTCGTGGCCCACGTGGACGATGACTTTCCATTCGGTGGTGGCGGTGGCGGCGGTTTCGAGCCGCCTCACATTCGGTATTCTTCAACGGGGACGATCCTAGGCTCTTAGGTGAACACTGACAAGAGGAAAATACTATCTGCTTTTTTTAGAAACGGGTGACTATGTGACACGTGCCTGCCTCTAGTTGGTATATCATTCTCTTCATAATTTGAATTAAAAATAGACTTTAGAAATGGATTTAGTAGGAATTACTAAGAATGACAATTCTTTCAGACCAAAAATAGTATATTACATACCGAGGTGGACAGTCTTTCATTCTTATCGAGAGAAAAGGACGAATCATTTGTCGAGAGAAAAATAAAACTTTTCACTGAGGTTTCGGAAATCGGATGGTTAGAAAAATTTTGATTTTTGATTTCCTCAATTTTTTCATATTTTTTAGTACCCCTCAAAAGAGCCTTTCTGGTAAATTTTGAGATTTTTTTGATTACTTGTTCAAAAGTCATCAAATTTTCAAAAAAATCTCTATTTTTTTTTGTTTTTGTTCATAACTTTCTTAATAATGGTCCGTCCAAATTAAAGCTTTTTTCAAATCTTTATTTTTAGATGGCCTTTACAGAAAAAAATACAAAGAAAATATTCAGTGTTTTTTGATTTTGATTTTTAAGTTTGAAATTTTAAATCGTATTTTTGAAAATAAGTGAATACATATATACAACTTTTAAGACCGGTCCGATCGTGGGCCTCCATAATTACTATTTTTTCCCCTATAAATCATAAGTACCGATTTTTGTCACTGTATATGTACTCTTTTTTTACTTACTGTATATTAATTTTAATACTTTTTAATTGTTAATAGGTGTTTAACATCAATAAGTAAACGTTAAGTCTATTTATAAACAATTATAACAAACGTTTTTTTTTACTTTCATGTTCTTTTAAAAATCGTTTAAAAATTATTTTATGAATGCTATTTTTTGTTGCAAAGTATTTTTTTTTATTTAAATAATAGTATCTTTATGAGTTTCTATACAATTTAAAAAGAGTCGCACATCTTAATGAATGACTTAACGTTTACCTACTTATTGATTTTAAACACCTATTAACAATTAAAAAATATTAAAATTAATTTAAAATAAGTTAAAAAAGAGTATACAGTGACAAAAATCGGTACTTATAATGAATTATAGACAAAAAAAAAATCAAATTTTCAAAAATTAAAAAAAATAGTAATTATGGAGGGCCCACGACCGGACGGGTCTTAAAAATTGTTAAATAGTAGTTTGAAATAAAACATTTTCAAAAAAGTTGAAAGATACACTCACTTTAAAACACATGATTTAAAATTTCAAATTTAAAAATCTTAATCAAAAACACTGAATATTTTCTTTGTATTTTTTTTCTGTAAACGCCATCTAAAAATAAAGATTTGAAAAAAAAGCTTTAATTTGGACCATTATTAAGAAAGTTATGAACAAAAAACAAAAAAAAAGAGATTTTTTTGAAAATTTGATGTCTTTTGAACAAGTAATCAAAAAAATCTCAAAATTTACCAGAAAGGCTCTTTTGAAGGGTACTAAAAAATATGAAAAAATTGAGGAAATCAAAAATCAAAAATCAAAATTTTTCTAACCATCCGATTTGACGTAGAATGCCCCATTTACAACTATACCTTTTAAATGCAAGTGACGGTTTTTGTAAAAAAAATAATTACGTGAGAAATTAACAAAGTAAGATCCCTGTATAAACAGATTTCAGATAAAAATAACGTCAAGTTGGGATTTTGATAATGCTTACCATGGCACTAAAAAAGCCAAACATACAAACTTAAATTAGTTGCATTTTTGATATCAAAAAAGTGTTTTCGAAGACAATGAGCGATTCAGAAGAAATTATTTGTACTCCTCAACTGAGAGAAGCCGCTGAAGGTTTGGAAAAAGATTTGTTACATAAGTAGATTCGCGTAAGGTACAATAAGATATTTTTATGAAACGAACATTTTCGTTATTTAATGCATGTTGACATTTACCTGTGTTAAAAGTGACATTTGTCTGGATGGAAAGTAATCACTTTCTATCCTGGTAAATGTCAGTTTCCCATCTGGATATATGTCAAAGCCAGAAATATGTTTCTTTCAAACTTACCTACTGTAAGTTTGAAATATCAACATTACATGTAAATAAAAATTGTTTCCTCACTTATGTATCTAAATTTCCAAACAAATGCTGTCAAAATATGAAAGTGCCCAAAATCTAGTTGGAAACAGTTCTATAATTTAGAGAAATAGGAAATAGAAACACGAAATAGCAAGAAAATTAAAAAAATAGGAGTCGTACGCATCACTGTCGTAAACAAGTTCTACCTGCGACTAATTAATTATTCTAGGGAACACCTATCACAATCAATCTAGTTCGAGGAATTCAAAAGTTATACTTTACAATAAAAGATACCTATTATGCTAACTCAGATAATAATATTAATAATAATAACCCCTTATTCTAATCCCAAGAATTAGCCCCGAAGTCGGACACTTGTGCGGGAGAGGGGGTGGCATATTATTATTCAGTAGGCCGCATGTGCGCCCAAGAACGACTTACGTTAGTAAGCCCTAACCACCCTTCAGTGATTACGAATTACTTACCAATAGACGATATGCTCTACAAAAATTGTTCAAAGTTATTGCCATGTTCTAAACATGCTTCCAGACAACTGTCAAAATTAATCCGCATACGTGCAAATACTCCCGGCATTTGTCGAATTTCATTAGCTGCAGCTGAAATATGCTGTTGAAGATCTGCTGCATCGACAATAGGCGTTCGGTACACATTTGGTTTCATACACCCCCAAACAAAAAAGTTTGGTGAGTTCATATCCGGACTTTGTGCTGGACAACGTACAAGGCTATTTCCTCCTATTCACCTTTCCGGAAAGTGGATGTGTAAAAGTTCACAAACTGCGCGAGAAACATGGGGATGAGCATCATCATGCATGAAGAACATTTAGGTACGGATTTGAAAAAGGACGTCTTCTAACTAATCCAGTAAAGTGTTTGTTAAAAACTTCAAATACCTAAGCAGCACCATTTAAACGCAACACTATTGGACCAAAAACACCACCACATATTCACTGAAAACCGTTGCTTGTAAAAATCCTGATCTTGTGCTATTTTATGTCGAAAACACCGGTAAAATTCCACACGGGGCTGAAAATCATAGCTATTTAATGCCTGAACCCTTTGTACATGACAGGGGTATAATACCTTTTTTTGATTGACTGGAGAATGTGTCACTTTAAAACAACATTTGCTATGCTAATAACAAAAAATTAGTGTCAAATAAAAGCGGTTCCTTATAACAAATAAACTCCCGATGTAAGATATCAAAATTCTCTTTCTATTAATAATCGTCTTTAGTAGACAATATTTAGATTTATCAACATATAATTCTTCTATTTTCAAAGCGCGATCCTTCAAAGACGCTACTTAATCAACAATTATTCCTTTCAGTCAGCGTCCTCCTCGGCCAATTAAACCCCTTTAATCTCCGGTAATTGGCGGTCCGTCTCGAAATAGTGTCACCCATCCATAAATCTGTTGCTTCCAATTTTTTAACGGCCCGAGCGGTCCTGCTAATTGACAGAATCGTAAGTTCAACGCTTATAAATAGTGCGAGGAAGACACCGGACGGTCAGGTGATTAGCTCAGATTAATAGGCAGATATTAACAATCCCCGAAAGATGGATAAGCGTAGGTCCGGTGCTAGTTTAAAAAAAATCAAGTTTCAAGTCGCTCGGATACGTAAAAGACGAAAATTGTTGGTATTAAACTTTACTCATTCACAAGTCATAAACTGTAGGTAAGGATTATTTGTATTGCTTTTTTTTTCTTTGTCAAATGGTTTTTCTATTTATCATTCTTTCAACGTTTTATTCAGTATTGATTTCTACTTGTGATAAACTATTAAAATAATTTTGTTTTTTATTTTAATTTTTTTTTTGAGAACATGACGTTTTCCTCTTTTTATAATTATTTTAAAAAGTATTTAATCATTTTTTGATAATACATCTTGAGCCATTTTTCGCAACCTTGAGAGAAATACACAGTGGATTTCGATAGAGAAATAATTTTAATTCGCGATTCGTCAATACAGTAACTATGCAAATAGATCCAAGATTTCCATAAGCTACTACTATTGGCCGTTGATGGTACTGCCAGATTAGCATCGCAATTAGACATGACAGAATTGTAATGATAATTTCGAATTCTGAAGTTTTCACTGATCATTTTTCCACTTTAATATTACTTTGACGATGAATCTTGTTTTACAAGGAACGGACCTGACAGCCACAGCAATCAACATCTTGTTTTCATCGCCTACTGAATTCATAGTTTTAAATCCGTGACCTGCAAATAATGCTGTTTTTCTCAAGAATGGCTTTCTGTAGGCGATTTTTTTAAGGGACATTTTTTTTAAACAAAACGACCTTTTAATGTTGCAGCTCGTTTAAAAAAAAAATACGACCCCTGTAAAAGTTTTGTCCTCTAAAATAACCAGAGGTAACCAGAGAAAACTATCATCCAATATATCGAAGATTTAAGAAATAATACGCCATAAAAGTCCAAATAAATGTGCCAAATTTTAACGCGATTGGCAAAAGGGTTACGAAGCTATTAATTAAATTGGTTTTATTTTTGACAACTTTGAAGGCTTGTAACTCAAAAACCAAAAAATTTTTATATAACTTTTTTTCGTAGATCGCTTTTATTTATCGTCCTGAATATGCAGTCAAACGTTGTCGTGAAATTTGCGGACACCCTGTATATAGAGTGTTCTGTCAGAAAAACATAAAAGTTTGGCTTGTATCTCCGAAATGCAACATTCAACTGTTTTTATAACTACAGTTCTGAAATCAAAAGAAAATTTCCTAAAACTTTGGCCTATACTATTTTTTTCTAAATATGGAAATAAAGAAGATAAGGAGGTAGAGAGTGCCATGCGGATAACACTGTATATTTGTAAATCTTTCTCTGGAAAACTGTTAGTCTAGGTGAATTTTTCCAAAAATGTCTTTTTTCTATAAAAAAAAATCAGTAAACCACAATTTTAGGAGCGGTTAAAAAAATAGAAGCAAATAATCCTAGCCTCCGTCAGCCATTGCTAAAGTATAACTACTTCAAGACATAGTTTTCAATAATAGTCATTCATGTACACAATTCATGTTCATATACAGGGTGTCCTGAAATTAGGGGGCAATGTCTCTACAGAGTGTTCTATGTCGAAAAAGATTACTTTTTCTTTAAATAAACGTGGGTCCAAAAATTCTTCCTAAGGAAGTTATAGCCACTTAAGGGTCAACTCTGATGATGGTTTCTAAATAACTCCGAAACCAGACAAACTGTCAATGCAAATTACGCCAAACGCATTTTTGTTATTCCAAACCTGCGAGGATAAAAAATATTGACAAATTCGATTCCCGATGATTAACACATGTAACATTATTTTTAAACGGATTTTACACAAAAATGGAACATTCTACCAATATGAACTAGGAGTACTTTTTTTACTAAAAAAACTCGGATATTTCATACTTCATCAAAAGGTAAAAAAGTCAACGCATAAAAATGTTATGGTAAATTTTACCCCCTTCCCCCCCAGTGTGGGAACGTATGTGAAAATTTGTAAATTTTGTTTTAGTAGCGGACTGAGCACGTAAGATTTAAACTAGCTACCAAATTTTATAAATTTATCTCAACCGGTTTCGGAGTTATTAAAAAAAAAAAAACATCATCAGAGTGGTCCCTTTAAGTGGCTATAAATTCCTTAGGAAGAATTTTGTACCCACGTTTATATAAAGAAAAAGTAATCTTTTTCGACATAGATAAAAATATTGCCCCCTAATTTCGGGACACCCTGTATAAAACAATTACAGAGATTTTCTCATTCTCAGCGGCCATTTTAGGACTTATATTCATATGAACTTTATGTTTTCATGTGCCGAATTACCTTTCTAAATGCACGAATAGAATTCCCAAACACCCTGTATAACATTTTATATAGAATTTAAATTAGAAAAATAACTCTACTTAAGTCCGTTTTATCACTGGATTCTTGTTGATGAAAAATGAAAATTGTTTGTTGTCCTTCGAAACTGCATTTTTTTACTGAATCGCCTCTGTATTTTTTTAATCACAGCGTGGGTAAAAAAAATATTTTCGCTGCAGGAAGCTCAGTATCAATTAATTTTTGTCACATTCCTTCAACTTTCTTGTATTTCGTGTTAACTTGACGTGGCTTTTTTTCACGAAAGTGACGAATTTATGGGCATTATCCCCGCAGCTATTCGGATTTAGCACCCGATCTAGCGCTCCCGCGTCTATTCTTGGTGCAGACATCTAGAAACCTTCCTCTCTCCACCACGTGTTAGCCATGAATCAATCAAAACAACATCCACACTCTGCCGGATCAAAGAGGTTTTTGATTGACGACCAACGCATGGGGCTCACATCAGACACCGGCCTGACGGATGTGACTCTTCTGGACTGTCGCATTTAACAGATTTATTGCCCGGCCGGATTAGAACTGCATGAAAATAATTCACAATTAATATTTCCACGCGGCTGAGACGTTCGTAACCGTTTCTATTATTGGTACGCTGCGACTGGCGTTGGCTTCGATCCGGCTGTAGAAATAGTAAAGTGTCATGCTGATTTCTGTTCCGACAATTTATTCGAAAAATCACGTTGGCCATGAAAAAATATCGTAAATATCGACAGTAACAATTTTGTTTATCTTATAATAATTTTATTTAAAGAGTTCAGTTTGAATAAACTCGTAACTTAGAAATGATCCTTTTTTGGTAGAAAATTTGCAAAAGTGAAGAAAAAAGAATATTCAGGAAGATTTGACCATTAATGATGAGAATTTGCACGATTGAGGATAAAACGTTTGACAGACATGCCTTTATTACACTCACGCGACTTAAAAACACTGACTTTGCTCCTGTTTTTCATCAAGGTCGTGCTATAAAAATGACCTTTGACACTTCACAAGTGTGTGTAGTACTTTATCCCAATCTACTAATTGTAATCTTTTCATGTAATCCTACCCTGTAATTGAATTTGTAACTGGTTGGTTAGTGGATGCTAAAGTAAATAAATATTCAACATTTGATGACTTTATGAAATTATCTGTTTCTTCATGATGGTTTAAACGTCATCATCAAAACATCAAGATATTAGAGAGGTACTTACATCCCTACGGAGCACTTGCTTTAACTTCTTACTGGCGACAAGCACAATAGCTAAGTTATAAATTATCGGAAATTCAGCTGACCATTTAGTCCAAACCACACGTTACTATTTTTAAAGTATTGTATATATTAGGAATCGAAAAATAGCACTTATTAAATTAAATATACAGGGTGTATCTAAATAACATCGAAAAAATGTAAGGGGCGATTCTCTGATGAAAATTAATAGGGGTCTTTGATATAAAATTTTTTGAAAAAACCCACATTTTTTTCTCATAAATCATTAACTTTTCGAAAAAACTTGAAGAGATCAAAAAGTTAGTAGGTAAATGAATGTAACTTTTTAAACATATTTTTTATAGGGAACATTTTATCAAAAAAAAATTATAAGAAAAAATGCCATAGGGGTTGATTATTTACCCCTTACAAAAATACTTTAGGGTTTGAAAAAGTGTGGTTTTTATGACAGATAATGTTCACCAAGTTTGGTTTCGTTAGCTTGATATACATGAAAAGAAAACCAATTTTTTTTTAATTTTTGAAGGGGCGTAACTTTTCAGGGGATAGTTTTTCAAAAAATTTTATACTAGAGACTCCTATTAATTCTCATCAGAGAATCGCCTCTTACATTTTTTCGCTGTTATTTAGATACACCCTGTATATCCACATCTGTTCACCTCATTTTCTTGAAAAAAAAATACCTTTAGAGACGACAGTGTCTTGGGACGTTAATTTTATATTTTTTACATTGCGTTTTTTTACTGAATGTCTTATATAAAAACTATGAAAAAATATTCTTAATACCAACAGACTTAACAAGAGATAAATCAAAATCCCTAATTATTACCATTATTAAGCACTTTGTTTTACCTTTATGGACAATTTATTAGTGGTTCCTATACAAACACTACCCATTTTGTGTTGTTTTTCATTTTCAGATCTATAAAATGTTCCGTATATAGAAATCTACTATTTACCTACGAGTAAAGTAGTTTGCAATTAATAGAAAGTCTTGAATTGAATGAAAGTTTGCAATTTTTGATTTGCTCTATATAGGGTGATTCAGTCATATTGTAATTAATTTTAAGGGAAGGTAAGGAAAAATTAACTTTTCGGACCGCTCCTGACCGCGGACCTACAAAGATTTATCGAGAGTGAATCTTGACCTACCGTAACATTCGGTCATTAACCTAGCTATTAATGCGTTTTTTAATAAATAAACACATGAACGAATAAGCTATTTTTTACACTTTAAAAATTAACAAATATTATTTATTTCTTAATAAAAACAATTGTATAAGGATAATAATTATTTTTGAATGTTAGGTTATACAGTTCAGTATTTTCGATTTTGTTAACATTTTCACTACGTTTTATTGAATTGAATATGAGTTTCTAGTATTATGTTTAATTAATTATTCAGTTTGTAGTACGTATATCTTATTGTGAGACTTATTGCTTTTCAAAGAGTACTATGGTACCTACCTATTTAAAATGCCAGTACGGCTGATACAACATCCGTCCATAGCATTTTGTTAATAAAATGATGATCCACTGCACTTTAATTTTGAAACCAATTGGGGAAAACAGCTGTTTCGCTTCAACGTTCGATCGCTTTGTACTTCACCGGCCGGAGTGTTCCCTGTTGCGAAGTAAGGCGTTGAGTCAATGGGAATTAAGGGGTAATTTGATTATTTATTAAAAGGTCGAGAAAAAAAATAGATGTTCTGTCTTTATTAGGCCTTCCGAATACGTGGTTAAAATTAATGACATTATGACTGAATCACTCTGTATAATATTTGACTACGATATTGTTTATTATTTCCGCCTCTATATAGTCCAGATCTGATACCAATTCCGAGTTCTTAACGTTCTCGTACTTACTTCGAGAAGATTCGACAAAGTTTTTTAAACATTAGAACGTTTACGTTGCAAATCAAGCTGTAACAATTTTTGAGACTTATTTACGTGAAATCTATTCCATCGGCGTCGGTTTGGAGCGCAGAGCCGTTGCGGCTTTTTCCTCCGCCATAAATAAAACAATGGAAATTCGGTATGTGACTTGAGTGGTTATATACTTCAATCAAGCGTTCGTACAGCGAGTGATATTGACTTACGGCTAATATTTATGGGCAATTTTGTGTCGTTTCATAGAGCACCAATATTGGTCTGATAACCACTCAGTTATAAATCAAACTAATGTGCTATTATTGCTCTGTCGGCTAAAATAGCGGGATACCGGAGACCCCTCCGTATATGACGTGGATTTCCATGTACACTTCGGTTTTTACTTTCGTATGATCGAGGGAGTAAATTCAGTAAAGCTGTGTGTATGCGTCCATGGTTAATCATGAAGTGAATATTATGCTAAAGTTATTCCTGTTTCTATACATAAAGGATGTCCCAAAGTTCACGCAAGAGTAATTTTGATAGAAAACACAGGTTTTTAATTAAAAATTGTAAATTTTTTATTGATTCATAAAGTATACAGTACCTATAGGGTTACGAAAGGAACAACATACCGGGTAAATAAAAAAAAATCCTTCAAGGCGTGGGTGGTCGTGTATGTTGGATACACCTTAGACTTCAAAAAACCCTAAAGAAAAAAGTTTACGGCATTAAATCACATGATCTAGGCGGTCAATTCTGATCACCAAAACGGGAGATTACCCGACCAAGAAATAAATCATGCAGAAATTGAATTGTTTCTCGGTCTGTATGGCATGTCTTGTTTAAACCACATGTCGTTTACATTCATATCTGCAATTTAGGTACAAAAACTAGATTGTCATGTCGCGAGCACCATTCGTTTCGTTCCAATAAGGAATTCAGAATTGGTTCAGAATCAGTAATGAATTATTGTGTACGCATGCGCTCGACAAGTACTGATTATGAACCAGTCTTGAAAATCGTGTTGGAATAGTCTCCGAACTATCACGTACCTGTCGTCTGTCAAGCTAATTGAATGCCTAAGAATATCTAAATCTTCTTTTTCGCTCGACTCGGAAGCCAGAAAATCATCATCTAAATCACTCATACTAAAATAGGTTACAAACACAAAATATAGAGGTTATAAGTATAATAACTCTATGATTTTGTGTATTCAATGCGCATGCTCCAAGAAGAGTTATTCTAGTTCCTACTCAGGACCAGGTACCGACTTCACCGGTTCTGAATCAGTTTAGAACTAGTTCGATTATTGTTGGAACACTGTAAGTACTACTTCAAGAGTCAGTTCTATATCTGTTGGAACGCGAATTTCGTTCTTAGCAATCTCTGTCTAGTTCTGAACTAATTCTCGTGTCTGTTGGAACGAAGCTATTAACTGTTATTGTCTGACCAGCTGCATTTTCGAAGAAGAATGGTCCGATGATGCCTCCAGTCCAAAATCCGCTCCAAATGCATTTGTTTCTCAACAATCATTCGTGGATTTTCTGAATCTCAAATGCAACAATTTTGCCGATTAAGAAGCCATCAAGATGCCTCATCGCTGAAGGTGATTTTTTGTTCGAAAAATCAGCATACACTTGTTCCATAATCCATTTAACAAACTCTCTTCGCTTTGCGTGGTCAGTAGATTTTAGTTCTTGAGTCAATTGAACTTTATAAGCATGATGATGCTTCTCGAGACGTCCAATTATTGACCACGTTGCCGGACTCACCCTCCCAAACTGCTTCAATGTTTTGTGTTGAACGACTTGTTGAAGGACGGATAGAGTGTTTCATATCACTAATTGATCCAGTTTCTCTGAATTTTTCATTTAATCTCTTCACAGTTAATGAAATCACTATTCCGACCATATTTTGTACGAAAATTGTGTAGCTGCCAAACATTCATTAAGTATTTTTAAAATATTACTCAACAATGAAAACGCGTTTTACTTTCGTCTAGCGTTCCATTTTTAATAACCCTGAATTGTAAGCTGTCACGATATATTTTTTTTTCATTGGCAACACTTTTACCATACAAATGGCGCAAAATCAAATCTTGCGTGAATTTTGGGTCAACCGATATTTATTTTGTATAATATTCACTTAAAATCTTCTAAATGAAATGCTTCCTTTCTTTGATCCAAAGGCGTAACCTCTAACAAAGTTTATCGACATCATCAACTAAATAATCCAATCCAATCGATATTCCTATTAACGATGAAGGTACAACAAATTACACATGTTGTCGTAAATCCTAGTACCAATTTTTATCTTCATGCCATACCGGAGGTAAAGCAGTTGAAGTTATTGCTTCTGTAAATTTCTCCGTCATATCCGTTGCTATTAATTGGCAATTATCGATTATCCCGGTTATGCTAGTTAATTGCATAATATGGCATTAATGGAAACAAATATATTGTTAATGTATTTCCAAATGATTAGTGGTAATGGAGATGCATAATAGGGCAACATTAAATGCACTGTGTTCAATTCAGTTTTTATTACAGGGCATTGTTGAATATGTGTCTGGTAAATAAAGCGTTCGAAAATTAATAAAAAGATCAAAAACTGGCTAAGTAATTTAATTTAAGAACCTTTCATTATACTGGATGAATTTTTGTTATTTTTTCCTTATCACTTTTTATATAAAATATGAGAAATATAATTAGATTTTTAAACTATGAATATTAAAACATATACATTTTAAATACTAGCTAAGTTTGTTTTAAAATCATTAGATCAACACATGTTCCCACCCGCATTTGCCATAGCATGGACAAAGGACTCCACATTGTACAAAGTATGCAATAAATAAATGTTAATGACAGATGAGTCTGTCGTTTCGCTGGTCGCGACAGATTATTTTCATCCTCTTGATGGACAATCGTGTTGCCAGACATATCATTAGTCCGATCCACATTATTTTATGATTTATTTCCCAGATTTTCGATGTTCGCATTTCGGTATGAGCAGCCACCAGATGGCCGGTTTCATTATACAGCAATCATGCCCACAATACGGTGTATTAGAATGCTACAGTGTGAAGTTATTTTGAAGTCTTCGGGAAATAAATAAAAATATTCCTTTCAGTTGTCGTGATAAATGTCATTCAAATATTAGAAAGACGCTACTACCATACAACCTAATAGAAAACATCAAAATTCAGAAATTTCAATAACCTGGATGCACCTGGCCTGGAACCTCCATCGCGGCCCCACAGGCCTCCGCCGAAGGTTAAACCCCACACCATCTAAGATGCAAAGTGCCGAGAAAGAATTCCAGAATAAACAAAGAGGTAATCCTAAACAAATACGGGCCGGGCGAGGCACACTGGATATTGGTGCCGTTTGGACAGGCACCAATACGAGTATTGCGAAGTATCAGCATTCAAATGACGCAATTACCGGGCAAATGGGCCGGCTAGGGCCCCTATATAGTCCCTATCGTCGCAGCCGATACGTTTCCGCGTCCGCGGTGATGGAGATCCGACCCACTTCTCCTGATGTCCCACTATTGTTATGGGATGGATACGGCCTTCTTTATGGTGAGCGGATATTGGGTTTTTACTACCGCTAAAGAGCGCCCGTAATTACTTTTTATGGGCACCTGAAAACCCAAGGATACTTTCCTATGAAAATAAACATGTACACCTGATGATAAAATAATGTTGTCAAATGTTATATGGCCCTGCGGAATATACAGAGTATAACTAAAATGTTTAGCCAAATTTTAACGGCGGATTTTTTCTCACAAATCAACAGAAAACGTACGGAAGAAAATGATTCTAATTTTTTATATTACAGTATAGCGGTTGCAGTGATTTTACTGAATTTTGGCACTTAGCTCTAATTTTTTCCTATTATTATGTATGTGCATGATACGGATTTTTTAGATTCACCGGTGTCCAGCAGTCCCTTCCAAATTTGATTTACTATTATGACGAAGTACCAGAGGCTTTAAAAATTGTAGTCTTGTTGCATGTCGCTAAAATATATTTTTTTCTAGAAAAATGTAAAATATTAAACTATATCTAGGTAAATATGTGATACTAAAAATTGTCAAAAGTTATTTCTTTAATAAAAATAATTATTATACAAGTATGTAATCATTTAATCATGAAATAAATATTTGCTTACTGTGGAGGCTTCCATTGCCAATGGTTGAACAATTTCCACGTGTCGATTTAGATTTGTTGACGTTTCGAGAGACGTATCACTCTCATTTTCAGTTTCAAAGTTTCTTTTTTGAAGAGAGCGATTTGTCTCTCGTTAAGTCTGTACCGATGACGCAAGTGACGCACCGCTTCACCTAAAATTTCTGTTTGGTTGTGCAATTTAAAATTATTTTTAATATTATATACATTTTATAATGTAGGTATAATTCGATATTGAAAATGTATTGTGTTAGTTTGTTTTATACGCAGAAATAAACAGAACAGTTGCACGATGACCGCCTTCTAAAAAAAACATTGCCGTCGTTGAGTGCGAACATCAACCTCGTACCATGCAACGTATAGCATAAGCAAGCGATGCAAATCGAAATCAGTTTATATTTCGCTTCACTTCGTAGCGTTGTTTACGGCGGTTGTCATGGCAACGAGGCGACCAACACGTGAGTAAACTACGGCGTAGGGGAACGAGTGACGCGGAAAGTGAAGCAGCATCGCCATCGCCCATCACCTGCCTTGACATTGAATAGTTTATACGGTACGTCGCCCAGTGCACAATTATAACGGTTCTCCCTTAATAATTGTTTTGTATCAATAATTGTAGAAATGTTCGCTATGTATGATCCAGTATGTATTTTATTGGACACGCCATTTTCCAAATGGAAAATTAAGGACAAAAAGGATTTTTTAAATTGCTAGAGACCTGTGCCTTCTCTCGATGTTGAAAAAAAGGGGGAAGTCAAAAGACAAAGTGTGCGTTCGGAAGTTTCGGAATGAATGATATTCGGAGTATAAGTGGTTGTGTGGAAGTGTTTATTTAAAAAAACTTTTCTGTATGCCGTGTTTAATTGTATTTCTATTTTTTATAAAATCTAAATGAAAATCCTTCTCGCGAACGTCAGTTTTTCGGTAATATTGCAAATGCAACTAAAAATTTCCAGATTCATTTAAAGCCGTTTGACTTTGAAAATTTGATTTTTTTTTTCTTTTTAGGCAATCAATGAATATGCTTCACCTATTCTCAATGTCACGACCCGCTACTGGCAACCACCTAGCAAGTGTTAATCACATGATTTCCTAGATTACACTTTACAACTTGTTTTAAGCCATATATTTTCATTAATTTTCAATATCCTGTATCTCTTTAAACGAAGCGTTTTCGACCACATTTATAGAAGATTTTTTTTTATTAATTTGTTAGAATTGACCGTTAAAGTTTACCAAGTAGTTTACTTATATTCTATAAGTAAAATATACATAAAGAAATTACAAATCTTTAAAATATACAACTATGACCCGTTTCGTGATTGTTCTACACTAAGAAAAATATTTAATTACGTTAATGCGGAAAATGTAAAAATAAAGATATAATTTTGAAGCTATAAATTTTTAACCCTAGAAGTTATAAATAATAATGGTAACATTATTGGAAAGTAGAATGTTTGACTTGATAAGTATATCTATCAGGGTGGTCCAGATTTGAATCGAGAAACTTGATCTGATGACAGAATAAATCATTCTAAGTGAAAATTTTCATACGAGCGTGTGACGGTATGCGCCCCATTTTCGAGATATAGGACGTTGAAGTTAAAAAAGTAACAAAGATTCTCAAAAATATTTCTGAAGATATTTAGTGCAATCTGATGAAGCTAGGGCCAAAAATATTTCTAATTATAGGTAAAAAATTGCGTAGTAAGATTACGAATACATTATTTCAATTCATTAAAAAATTTTAGAACATTTAATAAAAAATGGAAAGAAATAACAAAATGGTGGCCTCCCTTGAAGTCGAAATGGCCAACCGATTTCGTGAAATTGGCATTTAAATTTTGATTGTAGCAGTGATTCTTACTTATTTTGCAATGTAAGTGAAGTATGCTTTGAAACTAACTGCATAATAGCTTAACTACAAAATAAAGAATGGGAGGGAAATAAATGTATCTATTTCGTTCGTAATAATATATATTCACATTTCACATTACCCGTGCACAATAATGGCTGTTACTGTTCTACTTTACATGTTCCGTAATTGTTCGTAGTTGCACAGTGTAGTTGTAGTAGTGTAGTAATATTTAATTTTAGGGAATACATTTATTTGTTTTAAGTGTTTGAGTTTGGAATTACACGATACATGTCAATCATTAATATTACGTGTTTAAATATTTAGTATATATTAATAGTATATTATTCAACGAGCGTATAATGATGGGTATTATTCACGAGGTGAAGTTTACGGCCACGAGCCTCAGGCGAGTGGCCTAAATTACCGAGTGGATAATAGCCATTATACGGGAGTAGAATACTATACTTTATCCACGACTACTAAATATTTTTGTTGAAGTTTTTTTTGAAATGTTTCGAAAAACATGGTATGTTAAGAAACAGATATACGACTCGCACAAATGAAGTCGCTGATGGCTCAGTGTAGATGCTCTTTCCCTTCCAACCGCGGGTCCCGGGTTCGAATCCGGTCTAGGAAAATTCACTTTTTTAATTTTTTTTTTATATGTACAGCACTGAATTGAAAATATTTAGTGGTTTACACGATAAAATTTTAAAAACGGATTGTTTGTAGCAGAACAATATAATATTATAGCTAAATTAAGGAAGCATCTGACAGTAGTGATTAATGACTCATTAATCACTGCCGTGATTAATGGGTATTATTAAGGTCGAGCAAACAGACGTATAATGGGTACATTATACAATAGTCGTGGATAAATATATTTACATAATTCTTCTGTAGGTACTAAAATAGTATTCTCAACAAAAATAATATATTGTGTGTGATTGATTATTTAGTTATGGAAACTAAATATTTTGAAAATGATGGAATTATTTAGTTTTCACAATTCTCGTACTAAATTTAATTTAAACAATCATTTGACATTTTCAAAACACTAGGGCTTCCTATTCGTTTCAAGCAGGATTTTTTCTTTCAGTGTAAAAATATATTTTATTCATCGGTATCCTCCATACTTAGAAATAGACAGGTGCCATGCCATAAAATTACGACTATTCACTAAATCGATTTATTTTTATCCAAGGTTGTAATACGATTCGTTCATTTCCGATAATCCTGTATACTTCCTTAATTATTGCGATAGTAAGTACTTAAGTAGTTTGGGAGAGAAGTGTCAGATTTCTTCTGGCAACTCCCAGGCAGCATATTTATGTATATAGGCGTGGGGCCCCTCCGGCGATATATAGGTATCGAAGAGTGGCACCCCGATCGGGGGGGTGGCGTGCCCCCGACCCCCCGGCCCCGAGTCTCCAGCGGCGGGCTAGCGCAACCCGCTGCCCTGATTTATGCGATTCCGGAATCATGGCTCTCGTCGTGGCGCATACAGCGAGGATATTTATTTTATACATCTGTTCCCCTTGACATAATGTCCCTCTATATATCGCGTGCATGCTTTTAGAGTGAAGGCTGTTAGGGAGAGAGACGGCGGATAGCGGCGACGCTGCAGACAAGGACGCCGCGACGCCTCCGATGGATGGATACCATCGTCTGGGGTGGTGGGAGATGCCATTCAGCGGAGATCTACGAGTATGAGTTTGTTGTACTGACTACTGACTCGCACTGTAGCCCGCTTTATCGGCCCCCGACTGCCGAGATACCGGGGGTGGGTTCGCCTCTAATGTCGAACAATTTCTGCATTGTGCTGATTGAACGGCCCGCTTTTTGTAGTCGCTTAACTTTTCCTTACTACGACGAATAACGCGGATCCCCGAATATATCGCGTCATTAGATCAGACATGTTCTCACCTGTCGATAAGTTGTAACGTGACTATGAATTTTGAAAGAAACAATTCAGTTTTCAAGAGAGTTTTGATAAAATTTGTTTTTGGCAACGGTCTAGCTAAAACGCAACTATTGGATCACGAGAAAAATCGCGGATGTTTCCAAAATTGCACACGAGGCTCTACAGACGACGCGATCAGTCAGTTAGAAAAATCACGGATGTTTCTAAAAATCTGCGTAAAGCTCCGCAAATGATGTAATCGACGCTACGAAGACCACATCGATGTTGACAGGCCCGTGAACGAACGCTGTACGCGTTACACGAAATCTAATCGCTGACCTTTCCAAATTTCGACCATCGAGCCGCCAGGACGTGAGGCAGCACGTTAAACGTCCCCATTCCATCAGCATTGTAGGTCTCCTCTGAGATCGCCGACGAGAGAGGAGGAACACGAAAATTTCACTCCACGAGGACTTCAAAATTTATCTTCCGCAAAACCTTGGAGTCAACATTAACTCTGTTAACTTTCAGATACCAAACCTGAACCAAACAGCCAGACTACGCAGAAGTGCCAACGTCGTGCACCAAATGGGGTGCCACTAAACCAAAGTTCACCGTTGCAGATGTATCGGAATCATTTGCGCTTATTTAACCAGGGCATAGTACCTGGCCAGAGTGTGATTCGACTATCTAAAAGAATTCGTATCCGAAACTCCACCTGAGTACCTTGAAGTCACAATGTCGAAGGATCCGATCTCTACGCCAAGAGGGAACCGAGTGAAATGCCAGGGAACCCTTTAACCTCCGAGCAGGCGTCTGGCGCTCTAGCACCGGGGGTGAAAAAAGACCCTGGACACTACGACCCCTTAACGATGCTCAGAGACTGACAAGTCTCCTCAACCCGGTGCTAGCGGAAATGAACCAAATCCGCGTCCTGGCGCCCAATGTGGGGCCGCACCAGAGACAGTGACAAGGCGATCAACCTCTTGCTACATGAAGTTGAGACCTACGACGCGTCGTTCCACGACAAGCTGCTTTAGTTTTCGCTTCTGGTCATTCTACATCCTGTGAACGTAGCTAACTGTATAAATGCATGTAAAAAAGGGTGTAAAAATGTTTGAAAGCAAAGTGTACGTACTTATTCCAAAAAAAGAGGGGGTAATGTGAAATTAGGAACATTATCGTGCATGGCCCATAAACCACGTGTCATTCAGTTGCACCTATGCAAATAATTGTAGTAACACCTTTCTTAAAAAAATATTAATGATACAGTACTGTTTAATTGACCCATCCCGTACATTTTTATACAAAACATAATAACAAAAATATTAATGTTAGAATAAAAATATACGGGACATTGCAATAGTAAAATTATAGGAAAATTTAATTTAACGAAGTATAAAAAATTTAGTTTTCTGAAATAAAATAAATTTTTCACATTCTTGACACTTTGTTTTTGGCATAATTCTAGTAAGAAAAACAATGAAATTGAGTGATAAAAGCGTACTCATATATTTCAAATAATATAAACCACATAAACAAGTCGGTTACATTATTTTAAATGTTTCCCTTTTCTTAATGTATATTAACACATACAATCAAACAATTATATCTTCTTGCATCTCATGTTTCCGAATTACACCTAAAGTTGTGCCGGAATCAGAAGAATTCCTTCTCTGATAAGTCGCACGGATAAAATAAAGTGTTTACTGATAGCTCGTGTCCATTACGTCGGTCCCAATAAACAGCATCGGTAGTGCTGCTACTTATCCTAATTAAAGCAAGTATATCTCGTATAGAATTTTTATAGTTACGGCCGGTGCTTAACGATTTAGTAGGCCATAAAGCCGATTTGCATATATTCGCTCTGTAACGTAGCTGGAATATATCCGGCAGTGAAGAGAGCTGTCCTCGACTCGCGCTGTGTCTACACTGAGAGACGTGTTACTTTAAATATATCAATTTCGCATTTGGGTTATTTGAGAAACAAACCGGAAATTTTTTTCTCTGTGAAAAAGTCGAAATAATCTTACTTGACTCGTTATACAGGGTGAATTGTTAGCCTTTTTAAAAACTGTTAGAATCAAAAGTAGATATAATTTCTAGAAAAAATGTTATTCACAACAGGTCTGATTTTCTTTTGTTTCGAAGGTATTTAAACATTTTTAAAACTGGAATTTTAATCATTATACATAATTGCTAAACAATTAATGATCTAAAATACAAATTGGAAAATACAGTAAATGTTCAAAAGTTAACTTTTCTCCAGCTCGGATACACAATTTACGATGACGGATATTCATGCATTTATGCAAAAATATTTATATTTCCGATGAGTTGCACTATTTTGTATTCTTCACTAATTGGATTCTATGAGTTATCTCAACTTCGATCTCCAAGTTGCCCTATAAATAAAAATCATAGGGTTTTAGGATATTTTGTTAGTCATGGTATTAAATCCGTTACATATTATTTTCAAAGTGAGGATTTAACCAATGTCATTTTTTCCTTGTTCTGTGAGTGCCATTATGCTTATATATGTAGTATAATCACGATAGATATTAATATGAAAAGAGTCCTGATACATCTCTGAGCTAAGGGTTCCACTAAACACTTTAAGGGTCGTAAAGGTTCATCGATGATAAAGGTACATACTTTCTTATATAACTCTCCATACGACGCTTCGTATTAATCCTAAATTCATTGCAAACTGTCTGGTGTTAATTTAGGAATTTTTCGTTACCACATTTCTAAGGATTTATCTCACATGTACAAAAAGATTTTTGAGCAACAGCGTTTCCAGTTCTGCAGAGTCTTCTAAATTATCTGCTGCTGCTATGTGCTACTTGACGTTTGTCTGGAAATCTTACACTCTCAGAATACGCAAGTCTTAGGGTGGCTTTTCTACCCCTTACAACCATAGGGGAAAATCAACAAATTGCTACTTAATGCCTTATCGATAGCAGAAAACGTCTACTTAATTTCATTTCTGTCACTTTTTTGGCATTTCAGAAAAAAATTAAAAACCACTTTTTTGGCACCTTCTTGAAAAGGTTGTATAGGGGATACACAAATGAATTTTTTTTATATGAAAGACCCACCTTATTTTTCGACAGGGAATCGCCCCCTGATTTTTTTTGCGCTTATTTATTTAAGTACGCCCTGTATATTTGCATTAATTGCTTTCTAATAAATTACAGTTATTACAATTTCAGTGTCAACTTTAAATATTAAAATCAGTATAATTTTGAAAGAAAATAAAATCATATTATACTTCCAATCACCAAAATCGTAACAAAGTTAATCAATCACCCAGTATTTATTGTTATATGTGCAGTTAAGGTTCTCATGCATATTCCAGATTTTTTTATATTTTTTCTCAGTGTAGAATTCCATCAAGTTAGCGGGCTCTTCCCATCGCGCTGGATGGGCGTACTGCATATGTTCCGTCTTCGACCATTGCCAACGCAGATCTCTGATATTGTGCATTTCTAGACGATGCGAAGGTCAACGTGATCGTTGCTGTTAATTTATTGAACGTATTGCCAGACTGCAAAGAAGTGCACTGATCCCCTCGCTCTGAGGAATGCCAGCGTTCGGGGATAAATCACGAAATTTTAATCTACCGGTAGAATTCTGACACGGGGTGTTCCTCGGACGGAGACTGTCTGTTGTGACATAATTTAGTGTTATTGGAGGGTGACGGTTCATAAAGTTGGTTAATTTATATTTTCAGTTTTATTTTGTTGTTTGCAGTAGTAGTAGTGGAAATCTTGATAAGCTCAGATTTTGAACTGACTATCAGTCTCATTGAAGGAGAAAAACTTAAATCTTAATCTGTACAGGGCGTCTGTTAATTGGACTTCCAAACTTCTACAGGGTGCTCCTTGGACATAGTTAAAGGTTCAAATGACCTAGGGATCAATTCCGACTTGATACAAAAATATATCAGATTTAAGTGTTATTAACAACGTTTCTTTTAAGCATCTAAATTCCTAAACCAACTGAAGTATCGAAGTGTGAAATTTGGTACACGACTTTGGTTATTGATAACTCAGGTTTATGCAGTGTATTTTTTTATTGGTTGATTGACCTTGATTAAACAAATTTTCAAATCAAATACTGATGATAACTAAAAAACGTATAGCTCTTGGAAAATGTTGTTAAAAGATATGGTTTTCGAATAAAATTTAAGTGTATTATAATATGTATAACAATTACACAGGTCAACAAGGGTCAAAAAGCAGACACATTAATATTCATTCCCGAAGGATTTTGGTGCGCTGAATCCGAATCTGGCCGCAGAATTGCTCTCTCACGTCAGGTTTTTGAGATATCCTAACCTAAAAGTGCAAAAAACACTGTTTTTCGTCATATTTGAGGTTATGTAGTAATGCCATCTAATCTTAAAAAAAATACATATAATTTAAAAGTACAAGGCTCCCTCTTTCTAATGCCGTTGAGTTTGCTCGAATATCTTTTTTTTAATATGCGAAAATTTACTAAGGGTCCCTTAGACGTCAAACAGTTGATTGCAGTTTAAAAACTTTATACTCAGAAACCTTCAATACATACGAACTCAAACTCACAAACTCCAAATTCACAAACCCACAAACCCCAAACCCACCACAATCCCTAAACCCACAAACCCCAATCCCACAAAACCCTAACCTACAAACTTCAACTGATGACTACCAGGTTCAGAAAGTCAAAGATCTGGTGCATGCAATCGCCGATTGACTGTCAGAGAAACTACAGAAGAGGTTAGCGTCTCAATTGGGTCATGCCATGAAAAATTGAAAATGCATCGAGTTGCAACAAAATTTGTTCCTCGTTTGATGTTCAATCATCACAATGGATTGGCAAAAAATCTCCACACCCCGCCCCAAAAAATCACGTCAGCTTCGATCCAATGTCAAAGTTTTTTTTTTAATAATTTATAAAATAAAGTTTAAAACAATAAAGTTCGATTATTTTCTGCTGACCTCGTATGTATTACATGTTAAGTATGTTGTATAATAAATAGTTAAAGCTTGGGATTTTATAAATAAACAGGTAGCTATAAATAAATAAAAATAAATAAATTTGAGTACTTTACTAGTGAAAAGTCGTTTTTTACCCCCTGACGTGTTCGACATTATTAGAACATTAAAACACGAAGCCAATAACTGCCGTTATTAACGGTTTCGTACCGTGCGCTGTAGTGAAAGGCCGACGCTACGGCTATGATCATCCGACAGAGTCCCGAGCTCTAATAATAATGTATGCTTTGTTTTTTTACCTTTTTTTACATTACCTTACCTTCATTATGTGGGCATTTATAAGTCATTGGAATCCCAAATATGAAAATTGAGCACCACAGCTTTCTTTGATAGGTATATCATTTTTGGGAACAATTGTTACATATATCATACTTCTTTATTTTACTGGAAAACCCCATATGAGAACGTTTATTAATATTTTACCCTTCATTTGAATAACCACTGTCATCTTAAAAACTACTTAAGGAGTCGAACTTTTTGTGTTAATTTTGTCCCTATAGAAGTTTGGCAGCATTGAAGATCGTGCACAAAATAGAGACATATTTCTAACGTCAAAAATAGCATGTCAATACTACGCAAATAATAACGAGATGAAAGGTTACATGATTTTTGTTCATTTCATATTTCTCTTATAAATTGTGAAACTTCTTTAGAACGACGTTTTTCCATAATAAATCCGTTCTAAAATTTACTTTGAGTATGACAATGTAACGTAATGTTTCATCATTAATTCTTAAAAGTATAGTAGGCGATGAAGTATTTATTGTATACGTACATATGTAACATTAATGTGGCATTGTCGGACATGAGTTGACTTGCTAATTATAAATGTTCATGTAAATAATTCTGTAGAGGTACATAAATAAATCTATCTTGTCTCTAATAATTTGTTTCTTTCATTTCAGGTAAGTCGATGATTAGAAACCTGCATTTTGGTGAGTCCTTCTAATATTTTAAGCTACTACTAACTCATATATTTTTTAAATTTATAATAGAAGATAGCACTTTAAAATTATTTTATTCAGTATTTTTTTGAATTCACTAAGGGCAGGCTCTTCCTTTGGTCGACTCAAGTTAACGTTATACATCGTTGAGTGTTTGTGTCGGGGCTTCGGGGCGACCTCTCTCTAAACCCCGTTAATTGAGCATCCAGGTGGTGCTTTACCTGCCATAAAACGTCATAAGGTATTACTTCGCATATCCATATAGTATGCACAATACAAGACAGCCGGGCTGTCGCATAAACAAGACATCTCTCGTATTTATTTTTACGTGTTGGTACGCCTCGGCGAGCGAGTACATAAACCTCTGTATAAATAGTGCTTAACTTGTCCCTAAGTACTCATAAAGCATGGCCCGGCAGTCGGATTACGGATGTTTACGATGGGCGGGCGACCGTTTGACTGAATTAAAACGTCAATTGCTTCCAACAAACTTCCTATTCTTCTTTCACTTTTTGGCAGAGTTTCTGTATCAATTTGTGCATATTCCTGGACAATGCAAAAATACTATTTGCGCAAGGAACACTTTAAATTTAACAGAATCACGTAAAAATGTTGCTAGGACTTATATCTGGTAAGCGGTTGGCTACTCTTTCAATGCCTCTGCGCAGTACGTTAAATACCTGATAGTATAGAAATAAACAAAGAACATAAAACACAAAAAGTCCTAAGAGCCCTTAATCGTTTATGAGAGAAACTTTACTTTTAAGTGTAATAATAACTTAGTTCTTTAAACATACAAAAATTTGATAACAAGATCTATCGATTCGGCATCATAGTTGTTTCTGTAGTTTTTATTGTTTCCCAAAATGCATTTTCTTCAAAATAACCTGTCCGTGGTAGTAGAGGTGTTGTCAGAATGCAGTTTTTAGTTGTTAGTTGATCGGAAAGTGATTGCTAGTTGTCGTGTCTGTTGGTTATTTATTAATATACATTGTATTGACATTAACATCATATCTGCTAGTTTTTGATCACAAAACATTTTATACGCCGTCTAACTAATGCTGCAACACACAACGCATGTGCACAAGATGCACAGGGTCGACTTACATTTATGGTTAATTTTTTTTATAAATTTTCTCGAAAACGGAAGCATTTCAGTTGCTAAATAAAAGTTACTCATTTTCGTGCCCTATATCGCCCTTTTCAAAGGACGCACTTATTTCAGAAACACCCTGTATAGTGAAGCTAAATATAATTCATCTAAATGTATTTATTTATGGCAGTTGGTTATCATATGCCAGGTGCTAGGTTATTAGTTGGGGTGTCTCAGGATGTTTTAGATAATGGTAGTGTTATTCCTCGTCATGAGAAACAAATTACTACTAAAATGTTGGTGTATAACAACAGTAATATAATACGAATCCATTGTGCTTTGTAATTAAAAATCTACTAAAATACACGAGGTTAGTCAAAAATAAGTACCGCTGAAAACGAATGATTGACTATCACTAACGTATTCCTGTAACATGTGCAAAAAGTTCTAGACGTTTTTCATGTTCAGTTGTTTTTCTGATCGCATATTCTGATTCCGCAAGACTTTTTACGTGTGTCTACATTTTGCTCCATTAAAATATCTTAACAGCATTTTCCCCACAGAGAGACTTTCTGTGAGAAAAATGCAAATGGTTTTATAGACAAAATCCTAATCACACATGAATCGTCTTTTATACAGGGTGTTAGAAGTTTGACCGCTTTAATTTCAACAGACGATAGAATACATTAAAATAAACAAAAAAAGCCTTATATGACATGAGTCCTAAACTTATTTCCGAGAAAAAAATTATCAAAATCTCCAACTTGATGTACAAAAGTTCGATTAATTAAGGAATATTGACATAACTACGTGCAAAGAATACTATCAAATCACTTTTTTTTAACTTCTTTATGCTTAGTTCCAAAAAATAATTAGCGTTGTATTAAATTTAAATTTCATATCGAGCAATGCGACAACCGCGCGGCGGATAACACGAGGTACTAAGGTGTCCAACAACCAACAATACGCAATTCAGTTGCTATCTGGAATTTGACAGTTTTGTATTGTGTATTTAAAAATTATTTTTAATACGTGTGATTATTTGGACGACGGCGACGTGGGTACTTTAATTACATGTTTTTCAAATTCATAATTTGATTAAAAGTTAATTTCCTGTTTTAAGAGATTCATAATTACTAAAATTTGAGCTAAAATTTAAGCACAACTCTATCTTTGTACTACAAAATCGATAATTTTATTTTATTTATTTAAAACCTGGAAAACAATTGTTTTGAAATTTACTAAATGTTTCACAATAATACTTGTTTCCATTTTTGTTATTCCGTAGGACAAGTCTGCCGCGTGCTCACGTGGTGCGCATTAGCTCTGTAACATTAGATAAAGCGCTGTTGTCACTCCCTAACATTAATGCTCGCTGTATTTTGAAAACTGTTATTCTTACAATTGTAATATACAACTTCTTTGTTCATTTATGATTACTCTATCTCATGCTGAAGTAATGGCAGTCAAACTTCTTACACCCTGTATATGAATAATTCATAATATTCTTCGTTAGGCTGTCGATGATCTGCATGAGTAGTAGATTATCTTTCGCACAAATTATCTGTTCTTCCCAGAAAACTAACGAGACACAACTGTTTTTATTATAATTATTACATTGCCAACAAGAAATTGGTATATACACGATGGAGCTTCTGCACGTATTTTTCAATACTTGTTTATTTTGCATTTTAGACGTATGATATGGCGCCCACACTGTTTATACCAATATAGTAAGTAGAATATTTTTAAGACTACATAGATCTATTCTGTTAGCTACTTAAATATTGTTCTGTTACGGCAAATCTCAGGCGTATAGAAAACTCCAACCGTAGGTGACCTGGATCGTCCCCTTAAGGATCCAACTTCTCATAATATCGCAGGGTTCTTGTCGCTGATTGTCTCGAGACTGGCGGCTATCAATAACAACTTTCACAGTAAAAATGTCACTCTCCGCGTGCTACACGTGCTCCGCCATCGCAACCGCTTCGCGCCCCTACGCCACCGACGCCGACGCTCAATCTGGCCGGAGATGTGTTTATGGTACAGGAGGGAGGCCAGAGCGTCTCCTTCTGCTTATATAACGCGTTCTTAGTGGATACGTGGAAACTATGTTCCTCCAGTACGCCAGATTTATCCTTTCTACGCTTACTGTGAGGGAAATAATCGAAAACTGTAATTCTATCGATGAAGTAGTTATATTTGCACAGAAATCATTATGAGTGGTTTATTGTTCCGTTAGGGAAAAAGGATAAAGATCAAATGATTAATATAAAAAGGTTGATCAAAGAAAAAAAGAAAGACGAAAAATGAAATTACCAAGAGGTTGATCAAAGAAATAGGAATAGATAATGTTGACCAAAAAAGTTTGAAAAAATCAAGAAGTGAAATGAAAGACCAGGAAGACAAATACCAAGAGATTGATCAATAAAGGATAGGTGATGTTATGGAAGATATAAGAATAACAGGTATCACGAATTAGAGGCCTAAGATATATCTAAGTTCCAGAAATTGGAAAAATTACACAGCAAGCCATGGTTCAAGGTAAATTAATAGAAAGAAAGATCAGACTAAGAGCAAATTCTAAGATATTGTTCAAAGGAAAGATAATAATTAGTGATGTTATAGAAGATAGTATAATGGGGAACAAGAACTAGACAACAAAGATATGTAAGTCTGAAAAATTGGAAAAATTTTATAAAACCTTGGTCACAATGGATCAAAGTGTTAAGGAGGGGAAAAAAAAGAAGAGGGGAAAAAAGGAACGTCATTTTACAGAATTTACTCATTTCATCTATTGAATATTCATAGTAGAATCATGGGGCAAAATGGGTAGGTATTTGCCTGTAACTGTCATCGATAAGGAGATCCTGCAGAGACTGAACATTTTCTAGAATGATGATTTCAAATGGGGTTATCCATCAATCAAATAATTAGATAATTATTTTTATAATTTCCTGGATACTTCAACACCAAGTAAAATTGCAACAAAACTTATTTATCTTCTTCTAAAGGTAGAATAGAAAATGTATTTTGATAATCAATATAGTATTACTTTTAATACGACGTTGTCGACTGAAGAAGCATCTCTACTAGAAGAAATTAGTAGAGAATTTAATCCTCTAAGATTACAAATGGGAAAAAAAGTCCGCGTTGCATAATATATTATAATGAGAGAATGAGAATCAGTTTCCTCGGTAAACCTTGATCAGTATGTACGAGGGAAAATCGGTTAGTAAATTTTTGGACGTTTTACAAAGAACAAATCTACTGTGCGCTTGAATTCTTTGAAGAACCGACCCACAGGCTTAAGGGTAAAACGGTTGTAAATAAATTGTACAGTTATAAATTACTAACATTAGTATTAATAAATTGGATGCGTAGAATTCGAATTTGGTCTTGGAATTGCTTCTACGCCAAATAGTTAAAAAAAAATTAATTAAAATTAATATCTAATTCTCTTCAAAATTTAGCTAAAAACAACAGATTTCAGATATGAATTTAGGAACATGAAAATTTCCTAATCAAAAGCTATCTCCAAAATCTTTTAATCCTAGAGACCGATCATTCAAGTTCTTGAAAAGAGTAATAGACCAGGATCTGTCACTTCTTGGATGTAAGAGGGGGCAAGCTAATCTTTTGTGAAATATACCTTCAGTACAACTCACATAATAAAAGTGTAGATCCCTAGCTCTGAGCGAAGTCCGGAACATTTTCAAAATTGCAAAAATGTTTTCACATAGAAAAGACCGCTCAACCTGTCAAATAGTTTTTGAAAAATTGAAATCGGTTGATTAGGACGGCCACCGTAAATTTTTAAAGTTAACATTCTTTTTTTATTTTTAAAGAATTAGATTACATTTATCAATTTGCAATTTAGTTTTCTTCAGAAATTAGTAAATTAAAGTGTTAACTTTGAAAATTTACTGTGGCCATCCTAATCAACCGATTTCAATTTTTCAAAAACTATTTGATAGGTTGAGCGTTTTTTTTAGTATCTAGGTGCTTTAGTTGAGGCTGTGCAACATTTTGAAAAAAATCACTTTGCGAAAACTATCCAACCGATTTTAATTACATTTGGTGTTGTTTTATTATGCTCTAAAGTTTTTTTACCAAAATTAGAATGCCCTCGGAGGAATCACAATATTTTAAAAAAATTATCCAAAAAACTTGATTATTTTGCCTTTTTTTCATCATTTTTGCAATTTCGAAAATGTTCCGGATCTCGCCCAGATCTAGAGATCTACACTTTTATTATGTAAGTTGTACTGAAGGTAATCCAGAAAAAATTTGCTTGCCCCCTCTCACATCCACCTCAAAACAGATCCGTCCTGGTCTATATAGCCTTTGCTAGGAAATTACCATAAAAAATCAACCGTGCACCCTGGAACAATATCCTTCCTTCTATTAATACATTTCTAAATAGATATAATAAAAATCCATGATTAATTCTGGCAACCTACCTCCTATGAGTAGATAATATTATATATTTCGTATATCGTATATTTCGAAGGCAGCGAATTGAACACACCTATGCCACACACAACTATCTAATAAAAGTTTTTATTCCATAATTTTGTGTTTTTTGTAACAGGCATTTAATGATAATACATCAAATCTATATGTCAAAGCACTTCAAGGACATACTTAAAAGGATCCTCCTAAAAACTCTTAAATAGACTATAGTCTGTTTAGAAATGAAAGAGAGTAATAAAATCTTATTATGTATGCAAATCGTAAATAAATGTAGTACTGGTGCTTATATTCAATATTTTTATATTATGTATTATCGGTATAGGATGAGGTGTACTTTTAAAAAAACTTTGTGCGATCGGACTGTACTAAATTGTAGCAGGTAGCTAAAATTTAATCCCCGACAATCCGTCTTTGTCTATGCCGCTTCAATTTCTCGGTCCATTTCTCTTATAAGTAAACAATATAAAAACAGCATTTCAAAACATGAGGCTACTTTAAGCATCATAACCGGGTTAAGAGGGTTTTTAGTAATTCAAATAAAATTATTCAATATTATTATCAAAATATTTATTTAAATTTAATGAATAGACTTTTATTCCACACAAAAATATATGTATTTTGAAAATTCAAATTATGGTGAGTAAATGTAGTGTTGTATAAATGTACAATAAAGAAAATAAAAAAGTAGGTATATTAAAATTCATCCTCTGAATATTCTGATGAATTATCTTCGTCTCCTAGATTGATAACGATAGGTTCCACAGTAACGTCAATTAAATTATCGAGTTCCCACATTTTCTCCTCTTCTTTTTGTACATGATGTATACATCTTTGCCAGTTATCTGCAGTTACTCGTTCCAAGGAATTTTTTAACAAAATTTTCACGTCACTTAATTTAAACGTCGTATTATTTCGCGCTACATCTCCTTTTACCTGCGCCCAGACTAATTCGATTGGGTTAAGTTCACAGTGATAAGGTGGTAACCGTAGTACCGTTATTTGGCGATTTGTTGCCATTTCATCGATAACATATTTTTTCTGATCTTTATTAAGATTGACAAGTGTCAAAAGTTCCTTTTTCACCATATTTGTTTCAAAAGAAATGTTTTTTCCGGATAACCATTGAATTATATCGGCTTTCCTCCAAGCAGTCGTAGGCGTCCGCTCGGTCTGCCGTGAATGGTAACTGGCATTATCCATGACAATTACAGACCCCGGAGGAATAAGATCCAACATCTGTGTAAAATACTCTTCGAAAACATCTGCGTTCATGTCTTCGTGATAGTCACCTGTATTTTTAGATTCAAATAAAAGTAAACCGCCATCTACAAAACCACTGGCACTACCTATATGTGTCACTATTAATCTTCGCCCTTTACCTGAAGGTGCCTTGAACCCTGTTGAAAGTCCATCCAAAAATGCTTGTCGAAAACTTTTTACATTTTTATCTTGCCATACTTTTGTTACAGTATATCCCTCGTTGACCCAAGTTTCGTCTAGATAATAAATATTCCTCCCTTCGTCACGGAATTTTCTAATTGATCTTAAGTAGGATCTTCGCCAACAAATAATTTCATCTTTATCGATAAGAACTGACTTCCTGTTCTGCTTTTCCCAGCAAAAATTCAACTCTCGTAAGACGGCCCATAATTTGCTTCTACTGATTTTTGGCAAATCGTTGTCCTCTGAAAGTTCACTTAAAATTTTGTTTAGCGTTGGTATTTCTTTTTTAAAATAAAATGAGTGTACTTTTCTGCGAATGACATTTTTGAAGAAATCATCTATAACGACTTTTGACCTCCCTGTAGATGATTTTGGGGGATTTACAGTATCTTGTTCATTTTTTGTTTCCTTTAAAAGTCTGTAGATAGTCGATTTTCCAATCCCTGTCATTTTTGTTAGCATTAGTGTTACCCGATAATTACCTGAATCGAAATATTACCACGCCCATGGCCGGTTCTTATCTCGGGGTTTTATTACTCTCTTTCATTTCCAAACAGACTATAACAATTGTAGTAGCTTAATTAATATTGTTAATTATCTTTCATAATGTTTTCTACCTGCTTTATATTTTTTTTGTAACTGCTCTAACGCCGTAAGCAGGCGATGCACATAAATTAGAATGAATAAATGAATTGAAACTTGCCCATGACTTAATCCTAGTATAACACGCCACTAGGTAAAACTCAATTTGCTCTCCCCGTTTATTAGAAATCTCCATCCGCGCCCCCTCCCCCAAAAAAGTTTGGGGACCGCTGGCCCCGGAGTCACTCGCCGTTCCGACCTTCTGCATACAGTAACGTCTGCGAGGAAGCGAACTCTGCAATATTTCCCCGACCCGGCAACTTCCAACTAATAATAAAGACCTCTGCTGCACACGCGGCTGCTTTTCATCCCCCGGTGACACTAATGTTCCTAAGTATTTTATCAATTTTATTGTTCCGAAACCATCAAGCTCAGGTCGGGCACGACGAGGACTTAATGCGCCGGCGGCGCACTTGCTTTCCCACTGTCACTTTGTCATTTGCCCGACTTGTTTATTGCAGCTTGTTTGGAATTTATTTTTGCGGGTGGGAGGGGGCTCGAGCGAAGTATTATATTCACTGTCGAGGAAAACGGAACGATAGTAGACGTTCGTCCAAGGTATGATTAGGTTCAGGAAGATGAACTAAATATAGAATAATTGCAAATAATATTAAACACGCAGTAAAACACGCTTAACGTAAAAAGATACCTGATAAATATATATTTTTTTGTATTTTGAAAGTATAAAATAAGTCCTGGACTAGGACACCAAATGGCAACATACTTGGGCCCTCTAGAAACTGTATTAATGTACTGGATATACAGGGCGTATGTATGTATGTCGGAGGGGTGGTGGAACTGTCTTCCACCACGGCACTTAGGCCTTATTAGGCCCCTTGTACACTCCCCTTCATTACTCGAGTACTTTTCTTTCAAACCATCTTATTTACTACACGGATGGCTTGGTGGCAACGTCTCGTACAGTTTATGTATGATAGCATGGTCTTTAGTTACAGAGATTTCTTGCTCTGCTCTCATTACATTATATACAGGGCGTACTTAAGTTAAGTATCACAAATAGTTTAGACTTTCCGATATCAATTGAAGAACCAAGAAGATGACAGTATGTACCAGGTTCGGTCGTTGACGCAGCAACTCCGCATTGAAAAGTTGTTCCCATATTTAATTAGCCATACCCATATACAGGTCTAGTCGAACTAACGTGGAGGTGGCTGAAATGTATACGCCCAGTTAAAGAATGCGATCGCGGGCAAACAAAATGCAACTACAGTTGCATTGAGCCGCTGGGCAATAAATCTGAGCCGTTGACAAATGGTTGACAGATTGCCCAGCAGTGCAGTGCAGCAATGCGGAATTTGGTGTGATTCAGGTAATTTTAATTTATTATAGGCACCTTCTATTAATCATTGATATTACAATTGCGAAAGGGAGAAATAATATTATTACAGCATGGCATTTTGGAGACCTTTTGAAACGGAACAAAACGAAATTTACCATCAATATACTCGTAATAAAATTGTTTGGGGACATAAATATTTAAAATATGTTGTTAGCCAAATGAACATAGGTTTAATAGAAATTTTTTGCACGTTATATACAAATTATTATAATTTTTTATCTTTATCAGAAAACTTTTTTAGGGACGCCTATGAAACTCATTAAATTTTATTGCCAGGCATTTTTTTACATGTTCAACCAACTTCGGAAAGACTATACAAGTAGTGATCAAATTTTCAAAATATCCAAATTTCTAATGTTTTAATTGACAGAAACTCTCGGTATGTCTGTCAATTTTTACCATTAATTAGATGAATAAATTAGCGTAAGCTTCATAATTTCACGTTAAACTGTATTTTTAAATTTAAACACCTTGTATCTCTAGAAAGAGGTATTTTTTTAGTAAATTTATTGTAACGAGCGTTCAAATAAAAACGTGGTCAAGTTGGTTCTCAAAATTTGGACGTAGGGCGTAGCGTATAGCAAATGAACAAATGAAGGGCCCTCTACACGCTCAAAAAATTGGAGTTTGGTGTGCTCTCAATCGAAGGAGGATTTATGGACCTATTTTTTTTAATGGTACTCTTACTGCGCAAAGGTATAGAGAAGAAATTATCGCTCCTTTTGTTAACCAGCTGGAAGAAAACGAAATTACAAACTTTTACTTTCAACAAGATGGCGCAAGGGCACATACGGCAGGCGAGACGATGAATATGTTAAGGGAAGTTTTCCAAAATCGACTAATAAGTCTCAATGTTGAACATGAATTTCCACCGAGGTCATGTGATATTACGCCGTATGATTTCTTTTTGTGGCCTTACCTTAAAAACACTATTTTTGAACTGCCTATTCCTGATTTAAACCATTTGCAGGCTCGACTTATAGACAAGATTCGTGAAATTAACAATACCCCGAGCATCTTAGAAAATGTCTTTAATTCTTTGAGGAACAGGTGTGAAAAGTGCTTGGAACAAGGAGGGGGACACTTTCAGCAGCTGCTTTAATTTATTGTTATAACAAGGAGGGGGACACTTTCCGCAGCTCCTTTAATTGTTTGTTATTGTTATCACGATTATTCTTTAAAATAAAGTTATATAGTCATTAACGTTATTGAAACTGACAGCTGCTATACAGCTCGTTGAGAAATGAGGTTAAGTTGGTCGCTATAAGCTACTCCCTACGTCCAATGTGTCAGAGCCAACTTCGACTACGTTTTTATTTGAACGCTCGTTATAATTCATCGAAATAAGTACATGACCAAACTCATCTTGTTCGTGAGAAGAGCATATTAAAAAGAGAGTCTGCAGTAGAGTGCAAAGATAGAAAACTTTATAGTAATGCAAGTACGGTCAGGAAGATAATGAGGTCCGGTGCTACTGTGCTACTTTGGTAACGTTGCAGTGCGCATGTAAAACTTGTGGACAAGATGAATTTGGTCAGGCTGTGTATGTAACCATGACTAGTGGTGTCATATACATATTTTATTTTGAAAAGAATTCTGGGATAAGAATATGCCACTGAAGTTACATATTAGTCTGAAATACTATGAGTTAACAAAGGATCATACTACTATAAGTACCTCATATCAAATATGAAGATAATTGGTTAATTGAATTTGTAATTACAGACGAAAATGCCTCCTTTAAATTAAAATTAAACACCCTCTCGCTACTCACGAATGAAGTAACTTTGGACAAGGTATATTTGGCTTAATTATCATAATTTGGCCTCAGGGTTATCTGTAGTATTTACAGTATTTATTTTTCATTTAAGAACACCTGTATATTCCCATTTTCAAGACATAGGATATTAAAATTATGATTTAAAAAACCAACAGAACCAATTGGGATTGTAATACCCACTGAAATCTCTTACTTTTGTGCTCACCCCTTTGTATGTTTTTTCCGTTATTTTAAATAGCCAAAGTGTACATTCAGAAGTAAAATACATATTGATCATTTCGTTTAAATATTGAAATGTAATTTCTCGATCAAAAAAAAATCTAGATTAAGATCTAGAGTTAATGAGCTGGGAGAATATTTAATCAAACAATCTTGCCAAAGTCAGTCTTTCAACCAACTAGTGTCCTAATTTTTTAATGTCAATGTCACCTAAGCAACAGAATGGTTCCTCTCACTTACCCGAAGAAGGTGTAATATCGCGTAAACCTAGTCCATTATGTCTATATTTTAGAAGAATGAAAAACAAAATGATAATAATAAATGAAGAAATAGAACTTTGATCTCAAAGACAATATTTTTTAACCATATTTTTTAACCATGGGCGTGCATAAGTATATAGTTGAGGCTATTACAGCCTTCTCTCGGTTTATATTTTTATTGTTTTGTCTAAATAAGGTACGTGCAAAATTCGAAAGAATATATTAAAAAACAAGCTTACATTTTCGCACTATTTATTTTGAAGAAAATATGTGCCTAATGAAAAATCACGAAGGAAAGTCCTTTTATTTTCGTTTAAAAAATTTGTAGTTAATGACATGACCTACTTTTTTGTAACATCTTGTACATTATGCAAAGAAGCTTTGTTGTTTCTATTCAATATTTTCAAAAAAAAAACAAACTGTAGTTTAGGCTTTATAAGAAAATTTAAAGAAAGGTCGGAGTCTTAACACCCTTTATATTTCTTAGCGTCCACTTTTGGGTTAAAATAAAACTGTTTGTAGTAATATTTTCCTTTAAGAATTACTTTGCTTTATAATGGCAAGAAATATTTGGTGGACACAACTTTAATATACAGGTAGGTACTTTTCCGTTACAATCGCAGGGATTAGCCCATAAGTCGAAGATTTGTTTGGTAGAGGTGGCGGCGTATTATTATTCTACGGGCTACGCGTTAAATCGCGCTTTAAAATTTCCAATTTGTAGGGTACAGAACGCGAGCGCCTCCGTCAGCTTTTCCTGCGGTACCGCTGTAACCGTCCAGATGAGTTAATGTGAGTCCCGCTCACGGTTTAGTTAGCGCCGACCCAAGGAGAAGGAGACACCGGGAAGACGTTGCTTGCCGTTGACAGTTTATCACGCGAGACGCGGAGCATATTATTATAACGAACTGCAATCTGGAGGAGACGCGCGACTTCTGGAGGTTTGGGTCGGACGGGGCAAAAAGTGCGGATGTGCGACGCTGTTATTCTTAAGGCGTTTCGTGGAGGAGGTGGTCTTCGCGATGTATACAAGGAGTTTCTTTTCCTTTAATAGAATTGTATTTTTTTGTACAGTTCTGTTTAAAAAATCGTATCCCGCCTTCTTCATCAGTCCTTCTTACGATACTAGTCGCTATCGGAGCCTCGACCCCCAAGAATTGTGTTACTGCGAATTCCTTTAGCAGCGTATATACTCAGAGATTGTATATTGTTGAGAGTCTCTCGCTGATCGGCCCCTTACCATTTTTGTTTTTTCACCTAAAGCTTGGAATTTGAAACATGGTGTTTAAAGAGTAAGCCACATTCTGTTGTGGTTTTTTTATAACTTACTTGACAGCCACTCGATGGCATTCTTCACTTAGGATATCTACTGAAGTCTTGCAGTCTTGTTTTTGAGCATTTTTTGCATTTTGCTTGACACTTCGTCGTCTTGTTCATTGTCTTTGTTGTTTAGCTGCAGGACTGTAATAAAACCTGGGTAATTTGGATGCTAAATTTAGAATCCAGGTCTGAGTCCGAGCTCTCAATAATTTATAACAATTTTTGTACTAAATATAAAAAGCTTACAGTGTAATGAAAGTGAATGCGGAACATTGTATTATGTTCTGGCCAGGAACGTTACCCTGGTTAATTAACTTCAAAAATATATTTCTTTGCGTGCGGTAATCTTACTTGTCGCACGCGAATTGCCAATAAAACACGCAAAATTTAAATACACTTGAAAATATTATTTTTAAAAAGTGACATTTAAATGACAGTTATTTATGTCAACTTAAACTGAACAAAAATATGTGGACCTCTGGACTCTAAGATTTCATGGCATTCGTAATAAAAAATAGTATGTGCAATTCGTGCGGTTGTCTATTGCCCACGAGAGCGGAGTTGAGCGCACTTATTGCACAATATACTATTTTGCAATTTCACTAGAAAATTAAAAAAAAATGTCGTTGCTTTTCTGGACGATCCCCGACGAGGTAGTCTTTAATGGTCGCTTAGTTGACGACATCGTGCTCTGAGAACGTCATCTGATTTGGCTCACTGGGTATGCATCGCCCTCTTTGTTATGGTTTTGAAGCTTCTTGGTGTGAATCTGAACATCGAATCAGATATTTGAAGTTCACTCGGAGTTTTTCATACGATAAAGTCTCTTATAGGTCTCTATTTTAATAAAAATATCCAAATACCTTAACATTTTTACGTATATCTTAAGTAACGATTATTCTTATAATGTTGAACTCTTTTCACTTATTTATATAAAAGTTTATCATTAAATATCCCCTTCTAAGAGACAGATGTCGTTACTTTCGAATAAAAAATTATACAGCTAAAGATATAGTCTTTTCGATATCAATTGAAGAACCAAGACGTTGACAGTATGTACCAGGTTCGGTCGCTGATGTAGCATCTCGGCATTGAAATATTTGAAAAACTTGTTCCCATATTTATTTAACCATACCTATATACAGGTCTGGTCGAACTAAACGTGGAGGTGGTAGAAATGTATACGCCCAGTTGAAGAATGCGAGCGCGGGCAAACGAAATCTAACACAGCTGCATTGAGCCACTGGGCAATAAATGTCAGCTGTTGACAAGCTGTGCTGTGTTGACAAATTGCCCAGCAGTGCAGTGCAGCAATGCGGAATTTGGTGTGCTTTAGGTAATTTTATTTTTTTATAGGCACCTTTTATTAATTATTGATATTACAATTGCGAAAGGGAGAAAAAATATTATTACAATATGGCATTTCGGAGACCTTTTGAAATGCAACAAAACGAAATATAATATAATAAAATGGTTTGAGGACATAAATATTTAAAATATGTTGTTGGTCAAATGAACATATAATAGCAATTTTCTATACATTATATACAACTCACTATAATTTTTTTAGCCTTAACAGAAAACTTTATTAGGGCCGCCTATGAAACTCATTAAATTTTATTGCTAGGCGTTTTTTACATGTTCAACTGACTTCGGAAAGACTATACTAAAACAACAACAAACAGTTCCAATTAATATAAAAGCAAATAAAAGAAATATATCCGTAAAGGAATTCGATTACGTCTTCCGTTAAGATATTTATTGCGGTGAAGAAATTTTACTTAATTCAAGATTGTAGCGTATTATTTATATTGTTCACAAACAAACAAACAAATATATTCTGATAGCAATATTTTTTCTGCGTATCCTCATCTACTTGATACGTATTGTTTATTTTTATGTTTCTTCAAATCGAATGGAAGACCGTGCCACCCTGTAAATATTCCAAGGCATTCCGCCGCCTGCTCATAATTTCCCGTTATTGTTGCATATAAAACATACTTCTTATGATTAATTAAAACATCTCCATAAATTCCCGGTTATTATCCTGTAGGGACCGACTGAGTTCCCCTCTCTCACAAACAATCTCCTCTACATATGTACTCCGCGACAGGCAAGCGGCTCAACCCAGAAAGCGTGGCTCTGTCAAGCAATACGCTTTGCTTTTTATTTAAATTGTACACCGTCAAGTTTATGTCACAGTCCTTGAAAGCTATTAATGATTTTTAATTTTCTAGTCATCGGCAAATCCAGTTACTAAATTATAACTTTCTCTAATAAATTATGGAAAAAATGTTTTACTCTTTTCATTTTTTAATTGGTTTATGATTTATTTTTGTTTAATCAAAATATTCGCACTACAAGACAAAAACAAGTTTTTAATAATGTTTAATTTTTAGTTCATTTTATGGAAAGTATATGTACTAAATTTACTAAAAAATCTAAGTGCGACATAATGCTGAGTACTACTTTATACAAATATATACTCAGAGACTTCTTCAGACGTTATAGAAAATGCAAATGCAACACTACACGAGTTTTAACAAAGAACTTTCCTGTCAGAAACTAGAACCACGACTGGTACTGATATACTAAAAGTTCAAAAATTTGATGATTTGATTTAATTTTCTAATATACCTACATAGTTCGAAAGACACAATTTTTAATAACAAGGAAGGTGTTCGGGAAAACCAAGCCTTTTAGGTACATACCTACATACATACATGGTTGCTTGGTTTCAAGGATTTGGATTGGACCAGTGTCTGGAGAGTTACAGTTACTTTTCGGAAGCTCTTTCCTTTGCATAAACTATATGAATCAATAATTTACGTTAGATGCAGTTTGATGACGTTGCCAGATTTTTTTCAGTTTCTTTGATTAAATGGCAAAGTTTAGATGTTACAGTTTACTGCATTACTGTTAATATAATATTTCACAGTTTTTGCTATGCGTTCCTATAGTTATTTTTCATCAAGGAAGGAAGTTTATGTACCAAAATTCTACACTTCCACATACTGTTCTATTAACAATCACCCAAACCAGTTATTAGCCGCATAAAAATATTTTTCGTCAGTGTACGTGTGAAAGTAGACTTGAGCAATGTTCAATGTGAAGATGAGAATAATGCGATGAATAAGAATATAAGTAAAGCAGTAAGTAACGAATGAACGTGTTCATAGTGAGGAATCCACAGTAGATAGAAAAATATCGTTAAACCGTAAAGTGCGTAATACTTAGATATTTCAAAAGCAGTGTTAAAAACCTGGATTTAGTTCCAAAAATATTCTCAGAGGTCATGCAGTCTTCATGAAACAAATAAAAGGGGGTCATATTTAGGCAAATTTCACAATTTTTATGAAGAATTGCAATTCATTTTCTTCGACAAGATGTTTTGTTGAGCAGCACAAAATAAATCAACTAAAATGAAATCTCTATGCTATCTTTGATATTGCTACCCACTGCTCCACAGTGTGTTTCAGCTTCTTTAAATGAATTTCCTTCGTCGCTTTGCCCTTCACATTATTTGCAGCTTCACTACGGATACGGCCTTAGCTCGCTGTTGTGCACAAATAGTTCATTGCACAAAAAAATGTGACCGCAAAGAGGATATTTAGAAAACTACTTACCCCAGAATGTATAAAATTTCCAGGTTTCCAAAATCCCACGAAACTTTCCACTTACCTACTTCTACTTTTGTAATGTAATTCCTGAACTGTATGAGCTGAAGGCCTATAGCGTCAAACATGCCTGCCCCGACACCAGTGACATATGTTAATAGTCAATTTTAATCATAGACTTTTTATTCAGGGCCATGTTAACTTGTGTCTTATTTACGATTATGTTGGCTCTCATTTAAGTACCTTTTAATACACGAGCTGGTTCGGTGTCTCTCTCCAACGTCCTATAACCTGCAGCGCCTCCGACGTCTAAACGGCACATAATTTATACTATATACGTCGCCGGGCGTACCGAATTCGTCTCTTCTACCTGTAACTGTAATTACATTTGCATTTGTCAACGATAACTTAGCCGGTGATGACCCGTTGGTTTTTGAAGCTTGCCAAGGGGTCGTTCGGGATGATTAAAGTAGAGGGGGGGAGATACAGTGGAAAGAAAGAGGTCTTAGGATGAAAGGGCATACCAAGATGATCCACAATTCCTTTTTTATATAGCGATTAGCTTGCTTGATATCAAGATGATTGAACGTGGCGACCTTCAGTTTTAAAATATAAAAATGAGAAATCATTCAAAGAACACTCTAACTTTTTTCTAAACGTACGACACAAACCAAGCAGTAAAGGGCAGTCAAAAAGTACCCATTATTCAAAATAATTCCTCTTACACCGGATTTCCTCAGTATTCCCATCACGAGCTATTGTTTTCTGGGTATCTTTAAGGTTGGTACAAAAATGTGAAAATCAAAATCGAATTGGATATAAGAAATAAATACTTTTTATAACGATTAAATCTCAATTTTTATTTGTTTTATGAACTTCACTAAAAAGAGAAGTTCCTATTTGGTCTAGAAATGCGCTAATTAATGTGATATGTAAGAATAGTGCCATCAGTATTGCGGTTAACAAGTCTATACAGGGTGATTCATGTTTAATCTGGATAACTTCAGAAATCGAAAGAACATATTAAAATAATGTTCATTCATGATAAACTTATATCCTAAATCGCATCATTTCGGAGATAGAGGGTGTTGAAGTAGGATATTTTCCTTATCGTATCAATTCCTGAAGTTATCCAGATTAAACCTGAATCACCCTGTATAAAACCTTTTCAGTAGCTCTTCTCCCAAGGCTAAGGCTGTCCATTTTAAACCTAAATAAAATTAAATCCAGCCAAAACCCTCTATCTGGATCATGCTCTTCCAAGATAAAACTTGGCCGATTCAAAAAATCTTCATAGCACTTTTATTCTGTTAATGCTCTATAATGATAATAAGGAAACCAAACCACAGAGGCATACTTCAACTTGAATACAACAAAAATTGTGTTTACGGTACTGAGAGTGGAAATATTCTTGAAATTATTCTATTATGTAAAATAAAACTTTTTATACCTCTTTGATTCATTCAATATTAATTGGCCATCAAATATAGACTTAAATTCTCGACACAACTAGATCTATCCTTGACGTGGTCACATAATCTGAAACAAAACCTAGTAGAATTAGGAAACATTTGTAAGTAGTCAGTTCTTGTCACACTATACGCTGAGCAAGTCCAAACCATTCTGAAGTTTTTTACAGACAGATACACAGTTGATATAAACTTCGGATTTCAAATCATCAGCATACAGATGGACATTGAAATTATTGGCGATATCATTAATAAAAAGGATAACAAAGCAGTGCGCCAGATATTGGACCCTGAGGCACGCCTGAAATATATCAAATTTGCAACTACATCCACCTGAGTCTTCGATGCAAAGTTTCATCAATAAATTAGGTAATACAGACGATATTGGATATTTGATACAGTTGATCTATCGGGCACTAAGCCATGTTTCTCAGGGATGACTAAGCTTCTTGTGTAAAAATAAGTCTGTAATTTTCAATGTCTATTTTTTTTTCTGTTTAGATAGATCAGGAAATATACAGGGTGTTAGTAAATAAGTGCGACATATTTCAGGGGGTGATTCTACATGAGAAAATAATGGCAGTTTGCTTATAAACCTATGTCCGCAAATGATTCGTTTTCCGAGATACGGGGTGTCAAAGTTTTTCTTAAAAACTGACGATTTAATTTATTGCTCTGAAACCGGTCGAGATGTGCAAATGAAATTTGGTGGGTTTTAAGAGGTAGTTATAGCACATTTTTTGACATGCAATTAAGAATTTTGTGTTCATCATTGGCGCGCGTACGGGTAATAATCTCAATTTTTTTAAAGAAAAAAAATGGTGCGCCACTGAGATATTACAAAATTTTTGAATTCCTCGTTCAATTTGTGACAAAAAATCTCTCTTCTCTTTTCTTCGTATGGGGCGCCGTTTTGATGCAAAAAAATAAAAAATCTTAACACGTATTTTTTTTTTCTTTAATATATTATCAAGAAATTATCTAATACAATAACATTAAACCAGAATAATAACAGAAAATAACACTAATAAAATTTTGAAAAGGCGCAAAGCTACAACAAATGTTCAAAATGACCTCCCTCAGACGTGTTCGCGCAAATATTCCTGGTATATTTCTTATTGTCTCACAGCCGACTATAATTCGATTCCTTAGGTCATCAACATTTTCAACGGGAGTGGAATAAACTAATGATTTAAGAAAACCCCAAATGCAAAAATCAAGAGGATTTAAATCCGGCGATCGAGCAGGCCAATGTTCCGTACCTCCCCTACCTATCCAACGATTTGGATATACTGTGTCTAAGTGATTATATTATATTATTATATAATATATATATATATATATATATATATAACCGCTGACTTGCCACCGTCGCCGCATTGTATTAGAAGTTATCCTGAGGGTCCCACTTTGGCCCATTTATTTTTTGGATGTATATTAATGACATTGGTTGCTAAATAAGTGTTGTTGATATTTTCGGATAAGTTCCTAGAAAAAGATCTAATTCTGACCGGGTTTTGTTCATTTTCAGTTGCGTTGTTAACGGTTTTTGATTGATTAAACTGACGTTAATCCATTATCCATCAAAGCAATTCCGTTTTCCATTTAGTCGTGAAAGAATTTCTTCACAAAGCCAGTAATGAACTGCGGAAATATTTTAAAATTACTTTACAGTCTAGTTGGGAAGTTAGGTCCCGTGTGTAGTGGGATATTCTTTATCGATAAAATGTCACATGCGATGGACACACCGTCAAAACACCGGATTTTCGCCGAGACACAAAGTTTCTTTGCCTCACATTTCCTGCCGCTGATTGACAGGTTATTTAAGTTGCTTCAGCGTCGTCCTTCCTAGCGTAACTAAATTATAAGTGCACTCCGACAATGTAATCGCGTTTTAATAAGCAGAGCTATTTTAATTTCCTAATCTTTGTATGGGGAAAACAGAGACGACATCGAGTATTTATATTTTCCTTACTAGGCAAGGAGGTGTCCATCCACATTCAGACACATATTAGTGACCGAGTGACTATTAAAGCTGTAATAAATTCTAGATGACCAGTGACAGATACATCTAGTTCCTATTATATATGACATAAATTAATATATAGCAGATTAATTCAGAAAATAATTAATAATTGTCCTAAGTGTTCCTTGGCTAATCGTCTCCGGCGTTCGATAACCTATTTCAAAAACGAAAATGGCCTTTCAACATTTACCGAGGTTACAGGCGCCTAACTGAAATAGTCGAAGTTTTGTAATATATTGTATTTTTAGAAACTAATGGTGGCGAAGCATCAACTACTTCATATTTTAGTAATCTCACTATTCGCGTCATTGTACAATAACATCTATATATCTGTCTCTGATCTGAAGCTTCGCATCGATCAATATATTCGATACGTATCTAGCGCCACCATATTGGCCTATCGTGCCGATGAATAATCCCGCTTTTTTCGCTGTTTATTTATTTAATTGTCGCCACAAGGTTTCCAATGTCCAACCATGAGAGACTAAGGTATTATCATATTTTTTTTGTTTGCCTCAATAAAATCACCAATGAATTTTATTTCGTTTTTATTTGAATAAAGGTGACTGATTTACCTTCTGAAAAACAAATTTTAAAAATATTTTGTCTCTGATGGCATTTAACAATAATATTTCACAAATAAAACCAACTGTCATGTTTACTTTAATATTTTCAAATACAGTTCAGTTACCTGGTAGTAGATCGTAAAACCACATGTAATTTTAGATCATAAAACCATTTGTGGTTTTACTAGCGATAACACTGCGGTAGATTTCTGTTTTTTTGTATATAAATAATATAATAAGTTTTTTCATTGTAAAATCACAAGAATAGTGTTTATTTCCTTTTGACTTGATTAAATTACCTCAACAGCAACAATGGGGAGTTTAGTCTCAGTCAATTAAAAAATATATAAAAGTAGACGAGAAATTTTATATTTTACAAGTACAAAATCAAGGAAAACATTTTGACCAGACTATTGCCACCAAGATATTTGAGAAAAATATTTCTTAAACTATTATACTATTATATATCTCAAATTCAACCCAATTGCCTAGAAATAGGTGAATTTTTGTTACCATTAAAACCAAATGTAGGTAGCTTTACGCTATAAAACTTCTATAGACTTGAGTTTTGTCAGTATAGTAACACGATTGGACGGAAATCAATTAAATAATTAAGTATTTGATTGGTTATAAGGTAATGTGTGAAATAGTCACAATAATAATATTAGTGATGATGTAATGGGATTAAAATTAATTTAAAAAATGGTAACTGATCGATAATGAGTGAAATAATCATTGAAAATATATACTGCCAATGATTTTGTAGTTTAAAGTGCAATTTTTTTTGTTTTGTACATGTTTTCTTCATTTACTGAAAATTAAAATTAAAAATAGATATGTATCTGTGGACTTATTCCTAATTGAATTATTATCCAGTTTATGATAAATATGTTTATGTCCAGTTTATGGGTTATGGTATCTCTCGAATTTGGGTAGGTCTTGCAACAACAATGATATCAGTTTATATAAAAATTCTTTCTTTGGTCTCACCATGTATTGTTATTAGTTCTTGCACGTGGTTAAAAGTTAAAAATTGACTTTTTTGGTTTTCGTTACATTTTGATAATTTTTGGAGCTATTTCTATTAAAGTATTCAATTTATGGATATCTACTTTGGAAACCTGGGAGCAGAACACCGTTGGCAGTCTAGATCTCTATAAAAATTATAGTTTCATCTTTTTCATTTTTTATTGTAGTTTTTAAGGAGTTCATTTTTGTTATCGAAACAAATAAATACACCCATTTTCACTAAAAAAATATAAAAATCTTGGAAACAGCGACAAATATTTGAAAAATTAAGTTTCCATATTATGTTTTTTTGGAAATCAATACCCTGCACTCTCAAAGTAGCTGTCGGTAAATTGACTATATTAGCAGAAATAACTTTATATAGCAACTTTGAGTAAATAATTATCTAAATTTAATGAGAAAAAAAGATTATAATTAGGTACGCAAAATCTACTAACTCTAAAGAATGGAAATTTTATGTAAACTTTTGACGTTATTTTTACAAAATTTCTCAAAAACATTTTCTGGACTAATTTTGATAATATTTTTCTTAGTGTAGTTATAATATCTCATAAAACTTATATTTATAACGTTCTATTTTAATATTATCTGTGTTAATAATAATACCTACCAAATTTTGGTATTACTTCAAGACTTTTTACACCATTCACATGTCTACAATTTTTCTCTTCACCTCTAAAGAATTGCAACTGAAATGAGTAGACTCTCGTATGCATTCCGTACCCCTTAAAACGGGCTAATGTCGGGTTGCAGCACGGAGATTAGCGCTCATCTGAAAACCCGTTAGAAATCCATCCGGACACCTTCGTCGAGTTGCAGTATACTCCGCTGATTCATTAACCTGACGAGGATTGCACGTAAGTGGTTTTAATTAATTTGCCGCAAATATGGCCGTGGCCGGTCGCTAAGGAGACATTTGACGGACATTTCGTCTCTCTCGGACGGCCGGTGCTCGACCGGCCGACTTCTTCTAGCGTGGGCAATGGCATATACACTGAGAAAACAGTTATTGCTGTCAAAATGGCTGCAAATCAACAGTGATTATAAAATCATTGTCGTTGAAGCAATTTTGAATTAAATAGAAATCTGCGACTCAATAAAATATTTTTTGTTACCTAGCGCAATACTTTCAGCTCTGATTGAGACTCGGTTGACTAATGAGAGTATATTCGTAATTTCAGTTAGGCCTTCCAAAGTTATTCGGATAATACAATATCCATTTTATCCATAAGAATGACATAAACATCTTACACTATGTATGCACAGTAATGGTTGATGCTTTCTACTTCACTCCCTCCATTGAATGTTCGCGGTTGCGCACTACTAGTGTAGTAATACTTAATTTTAGGAAAGGTCTTTTAAAAGTAAATAGAATTTTCCATTTAAAGTGTCACGTCGCCAGTTATAGACTTGCATTGCACCTTCCTAGCCTTAACTAGGAATCTTTGACCAGCTATTGTTGTTCTCGGGCTAGGCTCTGTGTTGGCAGAATCCTTAGGCCCGTCATTATATAGGTACATAGGCCACCGTAAACATAGTATTTTATTTTTTTTTAAATCCACTATCACGGTTTGTCATATAAATATTTTTCAAAAAATGTTTCTTACTTGAGATATAGGGTGATGAAATTAAAAAATATATATTTTTTAAATATATCTCAAACCAACGGAAATTTGCAAATAAATTATTGTTTTTTTTACGGCTAACATAATTTTGAGTCAATCATGAGGAAATTAGTTTAATATTGTCAACGAAGCTTATGTTGTAATGTGTATCCCAAAATTAGAAAAGAAGGTTTGTAATAAAAAATTGTATGAATTTCGTGTACTCAATTTCTCGCTTCAAGGGGGGGGGGGGAGGTTGTCGTAGGTTTGTTGACGTAAACCTTAGACATCAAAAAAATCCTACGGCGTTAAATCGCATGATCTGGGGGCTAATTCTGATTTCCAAAACGGGAAATTACACGACCAAGAAATGACTCCTGCAGTAATTGAATATTTTCTGGGACTGTATGGCATGTGGCACCGTCTTGTTGGAACCACATGTCGTCTACATCCATACCTTGCAATTCAAGCACAAAAATTTCGATTTTCTGTAAAAATAACGAGCAACGTTGACTATTATTGCCTTTTATCGTATTTTCGAAGAAGAATAGTCCGATGATGCCTCCAGCCCAATATCCGCACCAAACAGTGACACGTTGTGGATGCATTTGTTTCTCAACAATCTCTAGTAGATTTTCTGAACTTTAAATGCGACAATTTTGTCGACTAACGAAACCATCAAGATGAAAATGAGCCTCATTGATGAAAATAATTTTATTCGAAAAATCAGCACCCTCTTGTTCCATAATCTATTCAAAGAACTCTCTTCGCTCTGCGTAGTCAGTAAGCTTCAGTTTCTGAGTCAATTGAACTTTGTTAGAATGAAGATTCTCGAAATGTCCAATTCTTGACCACGGTGCTGAATTGACGTTCCTGGACTCTCAGCAACACTCTCACGAACTGCTTCCATGTTTTGTGCTGAAAGACTTGTTGAAGGACGGCCAGAGTGTTTAAGATCATTAATTGATCTAGTCTTCCTGAATTTTTCAATTAATCTCTTCGCAGTAGATGAAGTTAAATCATTATTCCGACCATATTTTGTATGAAAATTGCGAATTGTAGCTGCCAAACCATTATTATTTTTAAAATATTGCTCAACAACGAAAACGCGTTATTCTTTCGCTCCAATTTTAATAAGCGTGAACCATCAGCTATCACGTTGTCTTTATTTCCATACACAAATGGCACAAAATTCCAAGCTTATGTGAATTTTGGGACACTCGATATTTTTATGCAAAATAAAATAAGTTAAAAATAAGTTTTAGGTACTTTATACTCTATTTTCTATAATTTAATTAAAGCAAAGATGGGTACCAAATTTTGTATTACATATAGGTATGTTGTTGTTCACAGTGACAAAAATTCAATGCTGACGATATTAATGTATTTATAGCTATCCAAGGCGACGGGTGCGTTGATTTGTAGATTTGATGGATCTAAGCGAACCGTTCTCTCAGCGTGATTGCGTGGGCAAATGATATATAGACGCCCGAGACGGAGAAACATCATCATAAGTCTTGTCTTTTTGAGAAATCAGCATTACCGAGTGACATATTAATGACGTTATGATAAAGAATATGAAAGTTGTCGGGATAAACAAATCTATAAATAATAAATTCCACGGAAACTTGTACGGACTAAGCCATCGATCGTAAGTTAGGCCGATGCCTGTTGTTCTTCGTGGAGGAGAGAAAGAGGGCCACATTTCACTTTTATTTATGGGAACCCGGTTAAAAATATGCCGGGTCCCCGTAAATCACGTCCGAATGATTTCTCGGATGTTTATTCAAATCATATTACCCTAAATTAGGATAACAATGTTTATTTTTTAATAAGAAGTTATTAGATGTGTTCCGTGTAACGATTATGCATATTGGGATTGGCATTTTCACGGTTTGATTTTGAATTTATAAATAATATTATAAATTTTATATGGGATTGCGTAATGTAAAGGATTAGTTCTCTGTTGTTGTTCCATAAAACGTTCAGTATGGATGAGGATCCATAAATATTTATCGAATTTCAAGAATTTTTCAGAAATGGGGAAAACGTGTCCCACTACATCTACATACATTCACACGTCATATGTGTTTATATGGTTCTGAATATCTTAATCATCAGAATAGGAGAAAGTTTACATTTAAATATGTTCATTAAAAATATTACTCATCTTCAGGAATCCACAAAAAATTTCTACATAATAGGAAATTAGACATAAGTAGGTATTTAAATACAATCCCAAACTTCTTAAAGTGTTTATAGTACGGGTGAGACCCGCAAAACATATTATTTATTAGATATTAGGAAGGGGGCATTACAATGCATAGTATTAACTATATTAAGATTCATTACTTCATTACTGACAGATCTATTACTCAATAAAGCAATAATTTGTCAACTGATTTACGTATAAAAATATATAAAAAGTGTAGGTAAACTAAAAAGAACGCTGTATATCTTTTTCGAGTTTCGAGTTTCGAGTTACGTCTTAATAGTTTAAAGTATTTTTCAATAAAAAATAAGCACTTTGTTATACCCCATTGATATTTTCTAGTACCAATTGATACACATTGATTTGTGGAAATAATTAAGCTAATTCAAATAAATAAAAATACGAAAATATTAATTTTAATGAAAATGAATCGGCGTTGATTTATCGATAGTTGGCTACCATGTCCATATCCTAATATTATAAATAAAATTTTATAGGTATAATTTCACCGAATGTATACTATACTTACATGCATTATGTTCTTTCGAACAATATGAATAACAAATTTCATCTTTCATATGCAAAAATATCAACATATGGAATTGCAGAAGCACCGAAAACACACACACAAAACTCCATCTCCTGAGAAACCAAAAACAGGATCTCTATTAACTCGAGATTAAAAAGCTTAAAAAGTTTTACATAGCACTTATTACACCCAATAATCATAAATATACTGCATTATTTAAAATATCGTTTTATAGCATAATCAATGTTGTAATAGTTGCCTAAATTATTAAAAGTACCATCAGTATTGATGTTACCAAACAAAGAAACATCAGATGTGAGGATTTGTAGCACAGGTATTAATGGTAAAAGTACATTGTAAATTAGCCAGTACAAAAAAACAGAAAGAAGAAATTCTATTACTTCTACTATGTAATCTGTCTGTAATTAAACCTTATATTAGCAAATTTACAATCGGGAGTAAATTTGAAAATATAGTTAAAGTTATAGGCGAAATTATTATTAAATATATGTAGGTAGAGGAGATAGAAAAGTAATTAATCAACAGTATGGAAATTGTTGTCCTTACTAAATTTTCTGTAATGTTATTATAAAATATTCAGCATTTTTTCTACAATTCGAACAGAAAAGAAAGACAAGGTTAAAAAAAGTAAAAATAATATTATATAATCCGATTGTAAATTCTTCTTACATATATGTTTTTTTTTTTGTAATTTTACGGACATTCCCAACCTGAGACACGTGAGTTTATCGGAATGTCTTGTTATAAAACATTTAACATTTTTTCTAAAATTCGAACGGAAAAAGCTGTAGTTGTGTTAAAAAGAAAAACAAAGAAATGCTTCTACTATACAGGGTGTGGCGTGTATAATCTATAAAAATTAAACTAAAGCTTCCTGATGATATAGAAAAGTCTTATACGAAAAGTTTTACCTTTTTTTTTTTTTTGTAAATTAAAGTTCATTTATTCAACGAAAATGAAGGCCGACCCTGTGTTATTTATTACAAACTTTGGAAATGTTTTTATGCGACCTGGGATGCAACCTTATAATTTAAGTCGGTATAATCTATTATTAGTAATACTAAAAGAAGGTTAGGTTACATTGTCAAAAAATTTTTGCAGTCGACTGTATTTGTATTGAATTCTTTATTCACTTAATTATTCAATATTAAGCATCGTCCATCGACCCATTAGCGCTAAAAAGTGAGAGATTCCAGACAAAAGTTTTTATTTTCTAATTCCACGATAGTGACAGTGTAATTTTTATAAAGAAGTAAAAAATACTTTGCTTAATTTTTTAGTTTGTGAACAAACTACTTTTACAATGAACCGAGAAAACAATGTATTTACTATTTCCGAACGTGTCGATATGGTGTTAGTGCAGCCGGAGAAAATGCGCTCGCGGCGACTAGGTTGTACCGGGAACGATCGCCACAACGTCAGCCCCCCATGTGCAAATACAATCCTACAGTGCGTACAGCGGCTGCGAGATACGGGAAGTGTTATTCTTCAATAAGAAGGACGTTGTCAGTTGAATCTTAATGTTGAAAATGCAGTGTTGGAAAATCTTGACGAAAACCCCACAATTAGTACTTGACACTCGCACAGCAAGTAGGAACCTCATCTCGTACCGTACATCGCATCTTAAGGCGCCAGCTGTTGCACCCCTATCATCTGCAACTAGTTCTACAGATTTTACCCTCGGATTGTGATCAACGAATGCGTTTTTGCAGATGGTTTTTATAGCAATGTGCCAATCAAGTAGACTTTCCTGCTTATGTTTGTGTAACAGATGAGGCGACATGTACCCGTAATGAAGTGAATTTCCATAATATGCACGTATGGGCCGATGAAAATCCTCACGCGATTAGGGAAACTCATTTTCAACATCAGTTCTCGGTAAATGTTTGGGCTGGCATAATAGGCGATGTACTTGTGGGTCCCTATTTTTTTGAAGGACGACTAAATGGAATGCTGATTTGGAATTATTGGACGATGTGTCATTACAAGTTCGGGCACGCTTGTTTTATCTTCAAGATGGGGCTCTTCCACACAGTACTCGAGAAGTAACGACACTTGAATGAAATGTTTTCTCAGCGATGGATTGGACGCTCCTGTGTCGTGGCCACCTTGGTCACCCGATCTAACTCCAATGGACTTCTTATCGTTGAAGTCACTTGAAGTCATTGGTTTACAAGACAATTCTCTCATCCAATTGCTACGATGAGAGAATTGCGAAACCATATACTTGAAGCTGCTGACACAATTAGAGGAATACCTGGAATTTGGGAAAATATTCGCTAAAATTGGGTGCGTTGGTGCCATGCCTGTATCCGCGCTAATGGGGATCAATTTCAACATTTTCTCTAGAAATGGTAAGTTCTGCTTCATTTTGTTCCATATTTTAATGGAGATTGTTTAGTGCACGCACTTGGCAATTACAGATGCTTACGGATGTGGTTTTGTTTGCGAACTCTTGCAGTAACAACAATGCATTTAAGATGGTTATTACTATTATTATAATAAAAAAATATCAGAGTTTTTTTAAATAGATATCTATTTTTCTTAGTTTGTACTTTTGCATTGAAAAATTGCGTAAAAATTGAGAAATATCTTTCTATTTTTCAAGGACGATTTGTTTACGCGGCTGCTCTACAGCACGTAACTCATCGTACAGCACACGGACAGGACCGAGAAAATATTTTGATCCATAATTTAACTTTAATTTACGAAAAAAAAAAAAATGCAAAAGTAGAACTTTTTCGTATAAGACTTTTCTATTACAAATTTCCAATAGGAAGCATTAGTTTAATTTTTATAGATTATACACGTCACACCTTGTATAATCTGTCTGTAAATTAATCCTTACATTTGTAAATTTACAATTGAGAGTAAATTTATAATAGACGTAAAATTTATAGGTGGGATTATTATTAAGTATATGTGTAGAAGATATAGAAAAGTAATTGGATATTTGGCAGTACCTATGGATATTATTATCCATACCAAATTTTCTGTAATTTTATGGATATTCCAAGGCAGAGGCACGACGACTTATCGGAATGCCTTGTTATTATAAAACATTTAGCATTCCCTCTAAAATTCGAACGGAAAAAGCTGTAGTTATTTCAAACGCTCATAATTTTTCAAGAGATTTACCGACGACAAGTCTGACGATACAAACAACTGAATGCGTGCCAAGAAATGACTCTCAGAAGGCTTAATAAATCTCACCTCGAAGGATCCTATCAGACATTTATTTGTTTGGCATCGGATAATTACTACATTTTTATATTTAAATTTAAGCACTTTGTTTTGTAATCCTCATCTATTGCAGTTAGAGGCTGTCGGGTTCCGACTATTACGTTTAATTTATTTAATAAATCTCCTGTACTAGACCGTTTAGATGTGTGGAAGTTGATTCTCCGCCAAAGGAACGGCTATTTTAATTACACATAAGTTGTTTTGTGTATAATTAAATATTTGATCTTTAATTTTCTTTCAACAAGTTAAGCAACTATTTTAACTTGTCTATCCTCGTAAAAACTACAGTCTTGATAGAATCTTAACGTTTGTTTTTATTTATACATATGATAGCGGAGAGAATTAAATTTGTAATGCCCTGACGTACTTAATAAACTACACTTGCAGGAGCAAAATAGTCCTTTGGAAGTAATATTCTTTTATTTGTTTCTTGATTGCAGCAACCAGTGAAACAGTAGGAATTTAAAAATTCTAGCACAACGTTGCCTACTTTGCTCCTGTCAGTAGCAGATTCATCTAACCTCTCCGTCAACTGTATAACTCTTATAAAAAATATGTAAATTTGAAATTAAAAGTAATTACGATTTTAAGTGCGTACCAAGATGGGATATTGCATTCCTGTGAACTTCTTTATTGTTGATGCAACGGTCAAACTTACGATAAAATATACAGAGCGTTCAAAATATTGGAAAATGTTAAAATTTCATTGAGCAAAGTATCCTCTTTCTTTATTTTTGTAAAAAATTTTGTTTAGTCATTTGAAAATCTGAGATATACTTGATTATGAAGTTTAAATAAAAAAACAACAAAAATCATAATACATATAGAAACATACGTCCTGATGAAAAATTTGGTTTATTTTATGAAAGTTGCCCTTATGAGAAAATATACAGGGCATTTAAAAAATAAAGTCAGTTTACCTAGAGTAAAGTAAATTTAACCTAGTTATTCGAAAAATGGGGACATTTTAACTAAAAACTGAAAACAAAATCTGCGTTCACTGAAAAATGCATTCTCATTTATGATTTTACGGATTTCTAAAAAATAGTAGGTACATAAAATATGAAAAGTTACTTTTATTTTATATTTAGTTAATGTCCCTCAACAACATTTTCTTAAAACACAAAAATAATAACTACTTCACTCGAAGACCTCGAAGTAGGTACACATATTTTCTTGAATTCTTCTTACATAGATCACATCTTCAGTTGTTGTCCCTATTGGCAGCAGCTTTCACAATTTTTATAGTCCACCAATCTTGTCATCGAAATCTTTGCCATAGACTTTAACTTTAAATCCTGATTTTAAGTTATTATACAGGGTGGCCAAATGAAAATAAGCCATTTTCAGGAACTGCGTCAAGATTGTAGAAAAACGGTCAGACCCGTCGATTTTAGATTAAAGGGAGACATTCTTTGCTGGTATTTTTGACTCCGTCACTTTCAACCCCAAACAAGGGTAAGCATCACCCCAAAATATTTAAATCGCATTGGGGGTTGAGTAATATTTCTTTTGAAAACTCTTACAATTCTCTTTACAACAGACTTTAAATTTTATAACTCCGCCCAATACTTTGAAAAAAATTTACATTTTAAAATTTAAATTATGTTTAGTTGCTTACTTACTATTTAGTTGATTAAATGTTCAAACTGATGACCACCCACTTCCATACAAGAATAAAGATTTTGTTCGAAACGTTCGCGCACATTCCGAAATATTTCCGGAGTGATACGACGGTATCCATCGACGATTCTTTGACGCAAATCTTCCAGCGACGCTGGCTGTGTTTTATATATTTTACTTTTTAGGTATCCCCACAAATAGAAATCAAGGGGCGATAAATCCTGTGATCGTGGAGGCCACTCAATGCTGCCATTTCTCGCAATCCAATTCCATAGAAAACGTTCGTCCAAATACTGACGGTCAATTAACTCATAATGCGGAGGAGCACCGTCCTGTTGAAAAATCAAATGATCTTCATCATACTCTGGAACATTTTCAATAATATCAGTCAAGGCAGGGTCAATAGCGTTTTCCAGTAATTGCAAATACATTTGGCCAGTCAAATTATCAGGTAGAAAAAAAGGACCCACCAGCCGGTTACCGAAAATTCCAGCCCATACATTTAATTTTTGCGGTTGCTGTGTATGCACCTCGTGAAAAACTCTTGGGTTTGAATCGGACCAATTGCGGCAATTGTGACGATTTGCCGTTCCATTGAAGAAAAAACTACATTCATCAGAAAAACAGATCGTTCCCTGCTCGCTCACTCATTATTTCGCAAAATTGCAAACGGAGGTCATAATCATCCTCGTGAAGTTCCTGGACTAAATGTATTTTGTATGTATGGAATTTATTCTTCTTCAAAATGGTTTGTATGCTAGTTCGATTGATCCCAGACATAGATGCCAGCTGCCTCGTACTTAATGTAAGATCAAGATGAACTAGTCCTAAAACTGCAACTTCACTAGCTTCATTAACTATAGGTTTTTCAATTTCTCGTTTTTTATTGGCTACGTTCCCTGTCTCTTGAAATTTTTTTACTAACTCTAGAACACACTTCCACCTGACATGTCGATCTTGATGTTGTTCATTAAATAGCTGAGTTGTTCTATTCGCACATTTATTGTTCATAAAGTAAAGTGAAATGATATGTACCCTTTCCGCAATGGAATATTCAAAAACACAATTAAATAAACTACCATCCAACGCTTCCAAATAATACTAGAAAATAATTTGGAGTCCACTAATTTTACGTTCATTGTATGTGTGTAGCAATCATTTCTGTTTTTTACAATTGTGTTTTTTTTTACGAAAGTGATAACAAATCGCCAAAAACCAATGTAACGCAAGAAATACTAAATTTATACCATTGGCGTACTTAACTCGAATGACTGACATTTTTACCGTTACTAATTGTTTGTACATAAGTTTCAACTTTAAAATCAAAATTCTTAATAAGTATTGGGCGGAATTATAAAATTTAAAGTTTGTTGTAAAGATAATTGTAAGAGCTTTCAAAAGAAATATTGCTCAACCCCCAATGCCATTTAAATATTTTGGGGTGATGCTTACCCTTGCTTGGGGGTGAAAGTGGCGGAGTCAAAAATACCAGCAAAGAATGTCCTCCTTTAATTTTCAATTGACTTGTTTGAGTGTTTTTCTACAATCTTGACGCAGTTCCTGAAAATGGCTCTGTTTCGTTTTCATTTGGCCACCCTGTAAATAGTAAATCTATTCTAATTATGCATTTTTCCTTAAAACAACGCTCTAAAAAGTTTTACTAAAAATCGCTGTAAATTGTCAAATAAACTATAATATTGTAAAAATGTTACTTATGTCAAAAATTATTAAATCAATGAAATCACAACAATTACTGTTGTAAAACGTTTAAAAACATTTTCGTTGAAAAAATATCATTTAATTCCAATTTAATCCCAAAGGAACTTATTTCTACTTTTTTTAAAATGGAAGTATCTAACAGTCCGGTGACGAAATAAACAATTTCACCTAATCATTGAAAATTTGATCATCGACGGATTTTTTAAGTTTGTTTTTGCTTTAAACAAAAGGTATAATCGTCGACGGACTATAAGCACTTCCTCTACAACCAGCAGTGGTAATAGCAGCGTTTGTCGTTCATTAGCATGATAATGGTTAGCCATGTACGTGCCCAGGTAAAAACCCGAACCGAATAGTTATCATTCAGTATCAAGTCATGTGGGTACGTCCATCAAACGCAGACTTCTGCGGGCATAATAAATATATCAACACTCGGCCATTGTTTACTGCGGGCCGGCACGAAACAGAACATTACGGTAACAAAAACAAGCTACAACTGTAAAATTATTCAAATTTACGTTTGGGGACATCCCGATTCTGTTGGCGGTGACAACTCGCTGATTAATTGAAATTTAAAATGGGCCCGAACGTGTTCCCCTGATGGATTTTCGTGGTTCTTACATTCTTCGGCGCCGGGTCGTTTTGTATTCATCGACAACTCGGTTCGAAGAACGGAGTCTTGAACTCCAAATTATCCAGGCTTGACTTGGAACTCTAGTAGATGTCAAAGGGCTTATTTTAAGATAAAAATTTGAGTTGATAGCTATTTCAAATAAACAACTGTGTCCAGGGTGTCAAGGTTTGTATACCCTTGGAGCTAGAGTTGCAACAATGTTGTTTTAACCTGAGGGCTTCGGGTTTTGCGATCATCCTTCAATCTTTGGGTTTCAATAGTAAAATTACTCGGGTAAATATGTCTGTTTTGCTCAATATCCATAGTAGGTATTAAAATACATATAACAGAAAACATTATTGCATTAAAAATGTATTTATTTATTATTCATTTACTACATTGTTCAACAGGTAATACGCAATTATAGAACAGACAATAATAAAAAAGTATATGAACTGAGGAACAAAAAATCCATATCATAAGAAGAAAATAGAAAATAAGAAAAAAGAAAGAAATAAATAAGTAAAACCTATATAGGACTACACGGGGTATTTCTGAAATAAGTACGTTCCTTGAAAAGGGTGATAGTGGTCACGAAAATGAGCAACTTTTAGTAAGCAACTAATGATCTAAAACATTACGTTTTAAATTGAAAAAAAAATCACATGAAGGTTTAAACAAATTTAAAGCCTGCCCTGGTGCGACTGCCAGCTGCACTTTTGGTATCGACTTGTCTCACGCCGCAATTAGAAAGCGCTGATGGTGGTTTTGATGGTTTAAATTTTATGTTCGAAAATACGCTGTTGAAGATCTGATGCATCTGCTAAACGATTGGTACACATTTTGTTTAATACCCTTCCAAACAAAAAAGACCAGAAAGTTCATACGCGGACTTCGTGTTGGCCAATGTAGTATCTCAAACTCGATAGTATGGGCCTACTGTGAGGATAAAAAAAAATTAAATAAAATTTGGAACACGTGGTGTAAAATGGGATGAGGTAAGCTCCTTTTTCAATCGAAAGTATTGTCTTTGGGCTTTGAGAGAAACGACTAATGACGTCATCAATTATATTTTTTCCTATACCCTAATTTTTTTCCTGTTAAAAAGCTCTATTTTTTCTAATATACTTTTATTAGAGAAATTTTTCTGTATTACTTCCCGTTTAAAAGTTTAAACAACATCTTCGTAAAGAAACACCACCTAAAAATCACATTAGCGGTGAAAGGATCAAGTAGTCGTTGGAAAATAATTGAATGTTCGTTATTTAAAGTGCATAAATGTCATTAAGAATGAATACAAGGATTAAACCCGATAATTCTCTATATTCTCCTCTCATTTCAAGACACATATTCCCTTCGCCTGACTTCTTTGTGGGTTGCGTTTGTGATTTTTTTTCAAATGATTAATCTCGCGATCTAATCTTATTTTTTAATATCCCTCATAAAAAAATCAAAGGGTATTGGATCTGGTGACTTTCCGGGCCACTGAATAGGTCCATTAAGCCCAATCCAACGTGTTATCTAAATATTGCTGTACAATACTGGCCTTGTGGGGTGGAGCCCCGTCGTGCTGAAACCATAGATTTCCTTAGCTGCAAAGGCACATTCTCCAGATGTGCAGGAAGTTCTTCTTGTAATAAATTTAGGTAACTCACACTATTCAATGTATGTTCATAAAAATAAGGCCCAATTAAATAACTACCAATGATGCCGCACCAAACATTTACTCCAAAATGGTCTCAGTTTTGAACTGGATTTACAATGTGGGGATTTTCAATGGACCAGTACTGTTCGTCGCGTTTTTCGTCTGTCCAAAGAACGTGCCGAAAAAGGGTTCTGATCAACAGGTTCTACATTTACTACAATTTGAGCTATAAAATTAAGTCTGTTTTCAATGTGACGTTCAGGCAAATACTCCAAATTGTGAATTTTGTAGTCATGATGCCCATTGGTCTTTAAAATTCGTTGAACGGCTGATTTATCCAAATTCAATTCTCGGCTAGCCTGCCGTATAGAATTTCGTAAATTTTGTTCGAAATACTGTAACAGTCTAGTTGTATTAACATTGTTTTTTACCCTTCGGTCAATTTCGTCGCAAGGTCGCCTTCAATCTTGTAAAGGTTCTATGATCAGGAATGAGGCGCTCTGAATACCTTTCTCTACATAACTTTACAGCTCTTCTTGAATTTTTTTTGTGACTCGCTATAAATTAGGAAAATATTAACTTTTTCTGAATGAGAAAACATTTTGTAAGCACATAAGTTATATGTTTGACGTTGGTTTTAAGTAATGGCAACTATTTTGTGACATTTATACACTTTAAACAACGAACATTCAATTATTTTCCAACGACTATTTGATCCTTCCACGGATAATGTGATTTTAGGTGGTATTTCTTTTCAGACTCTTTAGGACGATATTGCTTATAACTTTTAAACGGGGAATAATACAGAAAAAATTCTCTAATAAAAGTTTATTAGGAAAGAGGGAGCTTTTTAACAGGAATAAAAAATTGGGTATGTTTCTGGAAAAAATATAATTGATGACGTCATTAGTTGTTTCTGCCAAATCCCAAAGATAATGATTTCGATTGAAAATGGAGCTTACCTCATCTCGTTTAACACCACGTGTCCCAAATTTTATTTAAATTTTTTGTATCCTTACAGTAGGCCCATACTGTCGAGTTTAAAACACCCTGTACAGAGCCATTTTGTCCTATCCACCTTTCCAGAAAGTTGATATCTAAAAATTCAACATTTGGGCAGGGATTTGTAAAGGGACGTCTTCCAACAAATTCGGTAAGACGTTTGTTAAAAATTCTAAATAGGCAGCACCATTTAAATGTGCAGGTAACACTATCAAACCAAGTAATCTGTCACCACATTCACTGAAAACCGTTGCTAGAACCGAGATCTCTATACAACGAGAGGATTTGAGTCTCACCAATAGTGAATGTTGTGAAAATTTAGTATGCCGTTTCTAGTAAAACAACATTCATCCGTAAAAAACACCATGCTTGTAAAATCCGAATCTTGTGCTATTTGATGTCGAAACCACTGGCAAAATTCCACACGGGGCTGAAAATCATTGGTATTTAATGCCTGAACTCTTTGTACATGATAGGGATGTAATAATAGTTCCTATTGTACACGCTTCACGGTACTCTTTGGTACACCTACTTCTCGTCCAATGTCGCGAGTACTGCGCCTCGGATCTTCCTGAACGATGTTTATGATGTTTCCTTCATTGTCGAAAACATGTTGCGGCCTTTCCCGTCTACGACCTTCATATGTTAGGTGGACATTCCCAGTGTCCCGTAACTTTTGAATTGCTTTTTGCACTGTTCTACTATTAGGTTGTCGTCTGTTATGGTAACATACCTACCATCAGATTTGCTTGATTGTGTGAGTCACGTTGAACGTCATCCAATTAGAAAAGCACTTCAGGCATGTATCGAGTTCGTAGCATGATGGCTGTGCACATGCACAAGATGCACAGAGTCGGCTTACATTTATGGTTATTTTTCTTAATTAATTTTCTCGAAAACAGAAGCATTTAGACCATCAATTGCTTAATAAAAGTTGCTCATTTTCGTGCCCTCTATCACCCTTTTCAAGGAACGCATTTATTTCAGTACCATCCTGTATAAAACAAATAAATGAAGATTAAATTTACACATCTAAAAGTACAAGACATAAAATAGTATATTATGTTACTAGGAGTAGAAGGCGATCATTATGTGTTGGGTCCAAAAGTTTGTTCGCCGAGGCGTTAGCCGAGGCTGAGCAAATTGGGCAAAACACATAATGAGCCTTCCACTCCGAGTGACATATACTATTTTTTCTTCAAGCGTGAATATAAAAAATTACTAATTTTGAAAATTTATAGCGGATAACGCGATGTTCAATCTCAGCACAAAATAAAATCAGTAGGTAGGTAATACTATTTATTTTATACATTTTATACATTTTATTGATTAATTAAACATGACAGTTTTAACCACTTTATTCATGAATAAAAAAACAAATGTAACAATTATTTTTCTTTAATTTGAATTAAACGAATAAACATCTAAATTACCTACATGTCTATCATCAAACTTTATTTATTAACATGAATATTAAATGTGCAATTTTGTATGGTACAGTTGTTGATATTTAAAGCGCTGCTGGCTGTCTTTTTTTCAAAGTTTACAGTTCTGTCGTTGAATACGTTACTTGTAATAAGCTTCTCAGTTTCAGTGTTAACAATTGTACCATTATTAACAGAAAAGTCTTCGATTAAATTATTTTCAGGATCAATATTTACAGTTTCGCTTGATGTACTTGGTTCATTATACTCTAATGGGTTTAATATTTTCATCGCTATCTGTTTCTTATTGTTTACAGAATCTTCAATGTATCCTTATGCAATGTATCAATGTAACCTTAAAAATGATGCAACATCTTTTGGCACTTTTGAAATTTTATGTATGCCCATTACAACACGATGACAATGGCCATTTTGATATTTAATAAAAAATCTATCAAAAGTTATGTCTTTTGGCCGAAGAGTAGCATATTTTCTGTATAAATTTAAATAAAACTTTCCAATTATGGTAAATGAACGATGTTTTTTAGTTTTTGTATTGGGAATATTTACTAATATTATATTTCCCAAATCTTTTACATCATTAACTTTTACTTGAATGAGTTCATCGCATCTACAAGCTCCTGTGACTCCAAATATTAGTGCAACCTAAAAAATATAGAATTATTAATTTTGTAACAATAAAAAAGTTGGAAAATGCAAGGAAATTCTAAAACATGACGTAATTTTAAGACATCTATATTTATGAGTTTTTACAACATTCTTCCAATGAGCTATCTTTATTTCCGAAAACTGTTTATTATTCTCGTAATGGATACTATAAAATAACTTGAAGTTTACAAATTATAACAAAATTTTGTATTACAAATATAAAAAGGTTAAATATATATCTAAGTATCTATAATTTAAAAAGTACATACCTTGGTTGCTAAATATTTATCATCAGGTGCTTTATTCAGGAATTCGTCAAATTCTTTTTTAGACAAAACTTTCGACTTTTTTGGTTTATAATTTTCACCTTGTCGTTTCAAAAATGTAATTAATTTTGAATATTTCTCAATATTTACATTATGTTTAATTTAGATTTTACCATTGAATATTGCGCCCATAAAGTTGAACTTTTCAGTGTTCTGGATAATCTTGTAAAATATGCTATCATCACATTTTCTGAATAAATATGTGCATTATTTTCTTTTGCCCAATTTATGAATTTATCGTAAGCATTTTCATAAATTTCTCTCGACTTTGTTGGTATAAGTGTTGCCACTGATGTATTTCAATTTCCAGTAATTCTGGTGGTGTGCACTGCATTTCTTCAGGCATTTTAAAAACGACCCAACGCGACATCAAATTTCAACTGACACTTAATGAAACGTCAAAGCTTCTTGAATCTTTAATTCGTTGCTAGGATACTTATCTACACATTGTTACATTTTTTTACTAGTTAAAAAATGAAAAATATTTGTACTAGTTAAACAATAGGCTGCTTCTAAAGGAGGTGTTGCACTATATAATATAAGTATTATTATACGCTTGAAGAAAAAGCAAAGTACTTTTAAGTCATTAAGGCTGCAGTTAAGTTGAGTACCTACATTAGTACGAGGAGTTGGTAAATAAAATGTTGCCAAGAGTTAAATCTAGGGAAAATTATTGTTGGACACCACTGTGCGGGGACAAGAGAGGCACTTGTATTCAAGTTCCGATCTAACGAAACTAAAATGAAGAAGTTTTAGGACATCAAACTTTTAAATTCACAACAGTTGCAATCTTGCACCTATAAATCAATATGCTCTATTAGATTCGGAGACAACAGTGTCAATGTCATTATTAAATAATAATTTTTTTATCAAATACAACGCCAAGGTCTCGAAACGTTTCTGGTCATGTCATTATTAATGTTGCAATTAAACATAATGTAGGTGGAATTGTTGGAGAAGGACATAACATTTAATTTTTAGGTTTGTATTTAACATTAGCCTACTACTATTACACCAAGAGTTTATGCTATCAAGGTTTTGTTGAAATCGGACACAGTCATTAACGCTACGAATCAATCTGTATATTTTCAAGTCATCACTAACAAATGAATAGTAAAGGATCAAGAGATCAATCCACATTCTAGCTGATTTGAACCTCCATATTTGAATAATACACTCATAAAAGTGTCAAAATACTACTTTAACATACATAATATTTTATTATTAATAATTAAAATAGTCCAATTAGGGAAATCGCGTTTGGATCCGACACACTGTATATACCGCCATTTCATCCAATCTTGAGAGGACTAGGCATCTTCCATTCGGAGAGCAACTCCGCGTGCCCTTGGCGTCGCGACCAATGCCGCTGCGGCCACGTCTGCAACCTGTCCACATAAATCTGTCATCGACTGACACTTACACCGCTCACCCCGCCCGACTCCCCAAGATCCGGACGGAGAGCCTCAGATAGATCTCGCACGCTACGATTGTTATTTATACTCGACAGCCACTCTGTTTTCTTCAAGTTGCTTTCATGTCCGGAGCTGCAGATAACCTACTGACAAATTCCCTTTAAATCACTCTCGTAGGCAGATCTGTACCTGGGGAATAAAAGGAAGTAATGGGTATATAATTGCATCTTTCCATTTCTGTGAATAACAAATTTTAAACTGTATACAGGGTAGGAAAGTACCGATGGTCTATCTGAAGTTACGTGAGAGCGATAAAGTAAGCCATAGAAATCCATGCGATAGAGAAGGATGGCTATAATGAAGGTCTCTCATAGTCACCGCCCGTTTCGCCCTTCCACAAATAAGATCCACTTCTAATTTGTGGAAGGGCGAAATGGGCATTGACAATTAGACGCCTTCATTATAGCCATCCTTGTCTATCACATGGATTTCTATGGCTTACTTTATCGCTCTCACGTAACTTCTGATAGACCATCGGTACTTTCCTACACTGTACATATTCTTCTTAAAGCTTTAAGGAACTGGAAGTTGTTGTAGAATTCACACAAATACGAGCCTGTAGTAAAAAAAGAATAGAAAGTAGTAAAATATTTAGTAGCATTGTAGAACGACAAACCCTGGTGAAGAATACTTTAGAACTTTGGTAGCTTTAAGGAATATTAAATGCAATTACAAATTGACATTGAAATCAAATAGGTTCGAAACTGTAGTAAAAAAATAGAAACTTTAGCAAAATGCTTAATAACATTGTGGAATCGGCTGATTGTAAACTATTGGAGGAAAATTTCTTCAAAGGATATAGCTTCAAGGAATGAATTAAAATCTAAACTGAATTTGAAATCGATTTTACAGAGATTGGAAACTGTAGTAAAATAAAGGAAATTTTAGCGAAATGTTTCGTATTCTTCCGACAATAAATAAAATTCAGACCACTATCTCATAGGATCAAAATTTCCCTAGAATACCTAATTTCCGTTTTGATGATAGAAAAAGAGGAAACTATTTAAGACAAGTATTAGAAGCTCGAAAACTAAATAGTAGAATATATTACACGAACGAAACATGGATAAATGAAGGTCATACGGCAACAAAAGTGTTACAATATCCATAGCAAACGGCAGATATTTCTGGAAGAATTTTCGACTGGATTAAAATCACCTTCTGGCACCTAATAATAACGCATATTGGAAGTACATCAGGATTTTCGGAACAGGGTTTACTTGTTTTTTAATCACGACGAACAGGAGACTATCATGAGGATGTGGATAGCAAAGTATTTGAAAAATGGTTTGAATCTGTTTTGCCAGATATGGAACCTGGTGCTGCAATTGTAATGGATAATGCACGACGATTAGGGAAGTTGCCAAGATCAGCATGGAGAAAAGCGGAAATTATAGACTGGTTAAAATCGAAAAAGATCGAATGCAAAACAATACTTAAACCCGAATTACTGAAAATCACGGAGAGAGAAAAAGGTCAATATATTAAGTATGGAGTGGATGAAATGGCTTCAGCTCATGAGATTACAGTACTTCGCTTGCCACCCTACTACTGTGAACTAAATCCCATTGAGTTAATCTGGGTCCAGATAAAAATGGAGTAGCACGAAAGAATACGACATTTAAATTGCAAGATGTAAAATTACGCATGAAGAGATTAATCTGGTTACAGCAGAAACATGGAGGAAATGCATAGTTGATGTATTGGTTGACCAACTGATAATATCCCTTGGAGATGACAGCAGCTCTAGTAATGAAGACGACAGTTCTGGTGATGACAGTGATAGTAATAGAGCTAGTGACCAGTAATGTTACATATGCATAGTGTAGATTATAGTACAACGTATAGTAAGTGTAGTGTATACTGTGTATATATAGTTCAGTATATTATTATTATAAGTGATAAAAGTGTGATTTCCGCAGCGTGCTCATCATCAAGTGTAAGTGGGTGGTAGTGGGCCATCGCCGTCCGAAAGGACCGCACTCTACAATTGTGGAGAGGATGATGAGGTGGTGACTCTATAAGCTTTTTAAGATAAATATTTACTGTGAACTTATTTTTTGCAATTTTCTGTTCTTTGCCACCTTGTTAGCAGTACGCCTATAGAATCTTGTCCCCCTGCACCCACCACCTCCCTTACTAGTCTGCCCATTATTATGGTACATGGGTATAGATTCAGAACTGTAGTAATACAAATTTTAGGAAAATACTTGTACTGTTGTGGAATCGGTTGAACTTTTGGGAGGGTATGTTTAAAGCTTTAAGAATCGAGCATAAATTAAAAATTAAATCGATTTCACATGATTCGATACACAGTATAGAAGACTATTTCCATTCAAAGATGGTAAATTTTGATTTCAAATATGTTCCTTTTTCTTTAAGGAATCGTCAAAAAAAATTGATGTACTTCACCAAGCTTTTAACTTACATTTACGTCCATTTTAATGGGGGGAAAAGTTTTAATATGTCGGAAAATTTGTGAACGTAGTGCGGCAGGCTATCAGGGAGCAGAAAAGTAGTCAGCCTGGGGCTCATTTACTATACATTAAGCCAATATATTGTTCCTCCCGCAAATATATTCCCTGGCAGGGCGATTGTATCTCAGCTATCTCGGATTCTGGCGGAATACAGATCGCCTGCTCTATAGGAAACTGGATTTTTTATGGCCCAGGTAATGTTCAGACGTGGATATTGCCGCAGAATAAACTGAACGGCAGCCGGGGCGGTATTTATTCGGCTCCGAGAAATTTACATCTTTTGGACAGATTGCTAAGCGCGAGGCTGGCCCCGCATGAAAATGCACAATTAAAGTAAATTTTTCTAGAGTTAGAAAGAAATATCAACTGCGTAGCAGTCGCTAATCAAACTGTATTTCTAAACAAAAAAAGATAATTTTTTCTCGAGTTTAGTTCATATTAAACGTTCTGTTGTACATATACAGGGTGTTTTCTGGGCCCAAGTTGCAACTTCAGGTTTCAGACCAAAATGTTTTGGTAAACCAATCATCTAAAGCCACTAGTTTTCCCCCTGAATGATTGCATTATTTGAGAATGCAAACATTAATACAGTCATTGAAGCTTTTTACCTCCGAATTCTTTGAAACTGAATCGATCGACTTGAAATTTGGCAGATAGTTAGAGAAAAGGTCAATGAACATTAGTGACATAACGCCGATTGACGCTTCCACCCCCCCTTCTCGGGGGTGGATTTTTTCTTCAAAAATAACGGAAATCGATAGAGAATCAAATTTTGAGCAAAAAATATTCGAAGAATTTTTTCGAGAAATCAATAGTTTTTTAGTTATTCACGATTGAAAACTTGTAATTTTGAATGAAAAAAAAAACACTTTCAAAGTATTTTTCGCAAATAACTCAAAAACTACGTATTTTATTAAAAAAAGTGTAATGAACAAAAATGTAGCTTATAAATAAACAAAAATCGTTAAAAAGTGATGTACGTCTTATACAAAGCGAAATATGGTTAGTGGAAGCGGACTTGTTTTGGGGAATCGATGTATTCAACATCAGATAACAGAAAAGGGATTAATTTTACGTGTATAACACTCCTGGAGTTTTTTGTAGTACTCAAAAATACCTTCAAAATGAGCACTTATAAAAGTTAATTAGAGCAAAATTGAAGGAATTATCGTCAAAAACAGATGGGTTGCTCATATTTTTTAAGGAAAAATGAGCAGTTGCACCATTTCCATTAGAATAAAATTAATCGTAGACCCTTTACAATTACTTTTGTTTTAGTGTTTTTCATACGATCATGAAGTTAGACCGGTTTAGAATGCGTATTTTTTAATAATGTACGGTAAAAGTTGAAAACGTATTTTTCATTATTCATAAAAATTGTCTTATTTATATAATAACTCTGAAACTATGAAAGATACGTAAAAAGTGATAGACAACAAAAATGTAGCTTTTTTTTCAACAAATATTTTGCTTTTTTATTTCTATAGCATAAAAAATAAAGGAGATATCGCTGCTTGAAGCATCCATGTTAGTAAAAAAACGACCTGTCTCGAGTCATTCCATCCTTTCCCTTTAAAAAACGAAGGATTTAAAAGGTTTTATATGCAAACGATCTTACAGCTCTTGAAATTATCTTTAAAATGCTTTTTTGTAGGATACTATAGCTTCAAAATTAACAGAGTTATGGTAAAAAAACCAATGACATTTTTTATCATTTTTTTAGCACAAGGGTGAAAAGTGTTATGAGGTACAAATTCTTTCATAAGCAAAGAGGGAATTGTTATTTTAAATAATTGCACCGTTAAAGCATTCCAAGCTGTTAAAAAGTAATTTTTTATTTTTTTTTCAATAGGTTGAAAAGGAAAAATTCTTTTATTATCTCTAAGGTAACTTTTATTGTAAATAATTGCTCGATTTAATCATTCCAAATCTTTAAAAAGTAATTTTTTATCATTATTTTTTGCGTATAGGTAGTTTTTAAGGGTTAAATAAAGGGTCGAAAAGATCAAAAATATCATAAAACATGTTCGAGAACATGGAACATTATTTAATCTTTGTGCTTGGACAAGATTTTTATCAATAAAATGCTTAAAACTTAATTTTTTCAATTTTTTTCACTTAGGGGTAGTTTTTACCCCTAAAAAACAATAAGCGTCAATCGGGCTTATGTCACTTTTGAACTTGAGCCTAAGTTGAGCCTTATTCTAAGTTTTCATGCAAATCCAAAGAATTCGGAGGTTACAGCTGATTTTCAGTTTCAATGACTGTACTATATCAGTTATGTGTTTTTCTACTAATTATTCAGTTCATTTTTAAATTTATTTTGTTTGTTACTAACTGTTTAATGAGTACTAGCGTGGTGTAATGCAATACCTACTGATTGGTAAAAAAAGACAGTAAATGATTCCATAAACATTCTTATATTCTACTTTCAGTTTACTTATTCCAACGAAGTAAACAATTGCAGGCAGTCGTGTGTGATCATCAAAGCAGACAGGGACACATTTAGAAAAGTAGAAATGTTTTATGGATTATAAAACTCGTAAATATATCCTTAGGAAAATATATTAAAACAAAATAAATATATAACTTCTGTATCAACCTATTTAGAATATTTGCGCCAACAGATAATGCAAAACAACAAAAAAACCGCATCAAAATTAAACCACGAATGCCACACGAAATAAAAACTGTTATAGGACGAGAAATTCAATTCTGTATTCGTGAGGATGCTGTTCGATCCGTTTCAATCAATAATTTCGCTGCCACGCTTAATCAATGATCATTGTTTATTTCATTGGAATATGTAAAGTGAACGTTGTATAAATATTTCTTTAATCCATAGGTAGCTCATTACGTTTTTTTTTTTAAAAAAAGTAAATATCACAAAAATTTAGAATCCGTGAAAAAACATATTAGACAAAAGTTATTGACAAAAGATGAAGGAAATTCGTAGCTGAAAGTTTGACACTCATTTTTAAGACATCAGTATATTGAAGTTAAAAGTAGTAATTGCCTTCCTTTAAGGTGGATTGTATGTACTATTAAGTGATTCTGAAATGTAAATTAAGAAAGGTAAAAAAAGTACGTATTTATTTACATTAATTTCATCTGAAATATTAACATACAAAGTTTCAAATCACAAGTACCTATTTCTTTCTTTTTAATATAAATATTCAAGAGGAAATAATTAAAATCATCGCATAAGAGGAGTTTGACACGAAAATACCTCTATGATTATGTTGACGTTGGCGGTTATCTTATCCCTGCGTCCGAAGTGATGAGTCTGACGAGTGCGAAGACTTTCGTCCTTGGAATGCCCAGGTAATATGATGAACAAGTCGCGGGCGGCCAGGCATGTCACGTCACTAATCTGACAAACGCGAGACATGACATAGACGACTTTGCCGAATACCGACTCGGGTAGGATAAAAAATAAGAACATACGAGGCGTGTTATTTTCGTTTTTAAAACAACACAGTGTCGGGCAGTGGTGCGCCAGACGTCTGTTGTTTTCAGGAAATTTGAAACTTAATACAAGATAAGAATAGTTGATTCCTATTTTTCCTGTACATCTTACTCTTAAATTTTACAACAATAAAAAATGCGCTGATCATGAATCTGCTACATTGCACACAATTTGAATTTCCTTGAAAATATTTAGCACCAGTCCACCTAACACACAATTAATTGTTATAGGGTGCACCCCGGATATTTCGAGGGTATTGCAACATAGAAAATATTTTCCAGCAGTATAGTTTCCAATTTCACCACCTAAAAGATACAATTAGCACTATCTAATACTTTATTTTAAGGTTAGAACTACAATGAATAAAGTTATTATAATTTAAAAAATAAAGGGAAGTAAATTTAACGTTAGCAGCGAAAGCAGCATATAAAAGTTACTCATAACGATAACAAATAAAATAATTTAGTCACAGATTTCGAAAGCATTTACTTGCATGATATTAAATCCACATCCTAGTAGCTAAATCACTCTGAAGTGAACAATCTTTTAAATACATCCTCTTGTATTTATGATGCTTACACTACGACGTCCAAAGCAAGACTGGCGCTCCGTCGACAGAAAACGATGCGCGACAACTTGCGCAACTGTTTATTTCAGCCCAACTGCCGCTGCTGGTAAATATAAACTGTGCCTAAAACCATGTGCTTAAGCAATTTGTGATTAAATTATAAGACACTTGTCAATGCCCGAGGGTTCTTCCATAATAAAATTCTATTTAAAACTAAAAATATCGCTTTAATAATATTCAATTTCAATTTAAATTTCAATTTCTAACTAAAACAAATATTTCCCGTAATAAAATGGTGCCACCAAACTCCGTACATTTTATATTTTTGTGGTCATAAGTTGTAGTAATTCCCGTTTGAAATTTTACAGGATATTAAAAAAATATCGTACCTGTACCTTTTCCAGCATCAACTACTTCGCATTTTATTAATCCCACTACTCGCGTCATTGTACAATAACGTGTATATGTCTGCCTCTGGTCTGAAGCTTCACATCGATCAATTTATTCGATACGTATCTAGCGCTACACTAATGCCTGCCCTGTCGGCGTTGCGTGCCAGTGAACAATCCCGATTTTTTTTTTGCTGAGAGACGTTTGGTCGAGTGTATGGCATTTGTTTTTATGACAGTATATTGCAAGCATAAAGCAGCACGCGGCACAAGTTTCCGAAGTCTCATTATTCTTTATTTTTAGGTAGAAAAGCAAAAAAATATAAACGGCCATTTAAAGTTGTCAATATTGTGCATACAACTTACATTTAAGGAGGTATATCGGGGTCCGAGGGAAGTGAGGATCGCAGGGGGGGACCTATGCTTTTCTTATGGGACTAAAACCCGCTACCAACTTGAAAAAATTAAATTCTATTGAAATTATTTGCGATAAACATTATCTATATGGCAAATAAATTTACTCAATATGCACATAACATACAATCATATTAAAATTTAACATAAAAATATCATATTTAAGTAGTTTTAAATGATATTTAATGAATGCATAAACACTATATAGATGTGGCAACCGCGCTAATAATCGAGTGTATTTGCACACACTGCGAACCTACAGACCTCGGACATCGGAGATATTGCGCGTCAAATTCGGGTAAATGTATTGTGTGTAAACTATGTAAAATATAATTATTATATATAGCAAATATATCGTAGTATCCTCGCGAAGATTTGTATCCTTTATTTAAAATCTGTAAATCATGAACTGGTAAAATAACGAGAACATAATTATGTTAATTTAGTTCTAAAGAAATGAAATGACATTCGCGCCCATCTCTCGTCCAAGTCAAAGAAAATGTTGGATGCAATTTTGAAGGTTCTGTGATAGAAATTACATTATTACTCACTGTTCGTGTTTTTCATCTCTATTTAGTAATGTTACAAAAGTTTTGCCACTATAACTAATTTTTTAGATATAAAGTTTGCTGAGAAATATTTATGTTCCTTTGTTATTCTGTACAAATACTTTTATCTCAAGTTTTTCTAATTATATTAATCAAGTAAAGAAAACTTTATGTAACCCTAAATATTGCTGGGTACGAATTACGATGTTTTTAAATACCATTAAATATATTAAAAGGATTTATCAACTGTATTTTTTATTCCAATAAATATATCACAGCTTCCAAGCCTTTTTTTTAATTAATTTAGTTTTTTAAAAACATTTCAAAAAATAATCTGTTGTGGATAATTTATTGTTGATAACAATGTACATGGGATTTAGGAAAAATGTATATGTTTGAAATCAATTTCGTTTTTATCAAGTCTTTCAAATGTATTCCCTCCTTGCTGTCAGCTGATTGCGACGTTGCCACATTAATCCTCAAGTCAGACAGAAATGCAATTATTGGTTTCTGTTTCTAATTAATACAGCTGTACTATGTTCAAAACTTACATTAGTTTTACATCAAAAATAAGATAATACTGTGTACTATCTATGGAAATGTTTTGTTTCACAATTTCTACATTTTTTTCTCAGTTATGGGTAAAAAAAGAGCCGCACCGTCCATCTTTGCGATATAAACCTATGTTAAAATGAACAACTTTCAACAATATCTCAAAATGTAGATTTAAAAAAAATTTCAAAAAAATATGACGCACAGAGGGAGCACTGGGTAATACGCTATATAAATTTCAAGTACATCTATGCATTTTTGTAAACCCGATATACCTTCTTAAGATAACCATATCTATTCAAAAAGTTACAGGATTGAATTCTTAAAAAATTAACTGTATACACGTATATTTCACCTTTCAATCGCCGCTGGAAATTTTGAGCGGCGCGTTGTAACCGAACGATAGTTTTAGGCTGCAGCGCACTTCCCTATATCCCAGTGCATCGGCGAATGGCACTTCGCCAGGAATTGCAGGGGAATGAAACTCGCGAATGTTTCGTTCCGTATTTTTATTATTAGGCCATCGCGCGCTCCTTTATTACGCAAAATTTGCATCGGGGAAACTTCGGGCTCTTCGGAGTGCCATTGAAGGAAGGATGGAGAAGCGAAGTTTCACCAGTTAGGGCGGGGGCGCCGGGAATATGTAAATTCTGGAATGTCTTAGAACTACTTTCATTACGGTGTTAAAGGTCAGTTGTTTTTTTAGCGGGGGATTTGTTGTCTGTGAGGCGCATCCTTACAGACTTGATTTCGAGATCAAACAATCCAGACGTCTCAGTTTTTTTCAGACTAAATCAAATTGCATTTTTTCTACTTGTATATGCTAAAGCAAGGATTTTTCCTCATGGCTAAGTCGATATGAAACTGATTTTTCTTTTAAACCGAAGATATTCATTTTACAGGTCATAATTTACTAAAAGAAACGAAAATTAAATCTGAGTATTTTTTTAGATTTAAAAAAAATTAAACATGTATTTCAATTTTACGTACTACAAAATATTATCGCCTTGTTAATGTTAATTGATTTTTGAGATTATTTTTGAAATTTTTTCTTATTTATATCATTGAAAATACAAAAATTGTTCTATTTGCTCAGCTTAAAATTCCTGACATGTATAACCTTAGTAGTTGACTAGATATTGCGAGTGTAATTCGCTGATTGGAGCTGTGGCCCGCAGAAGTAGTTGTTTCCCACAACATAGCATTCTTTCTATAGTAATTTTAATTATTTTAAAGTTTAGAATGCTTTTTAACAATCCCAAAAAGATCTTACCACTTCAATCGTAAACTAAATAAACGGCATTACTTCTGATCATATCGTAAAAACCCACGACGGCCTAACCACTGTCCGGCATCATGCAACATTACGCACCTCTATGATTATTGTAATGGTTAGGAAACGTTTCTTAACTGGTTGGGAAGCCGTTGGATTTTATTCGAACGGCCGAGCTAAATGAAGCGGACGATGGTTGCCGCATGAAGCGGTGATATCTCAGAGTATACTCAGTGTCAGATAATGGGGTTGTTAAGGTCTACGTTTCGACGTGGTAGTGTGGAAGAGGGCAAGTGGATCTAAGGGATATATTTTTTAAATTGCTTCAATCGCAATGCTAACCAAAAGTGAATTGCAAAGTAGTTAGTTGTTTGGACTACAATATGTATATCGTAGGGTAGCCCATCGAAAACGTACCGCAAGGCATTACAGGGTAGTAAAGAACTTTTCGGCAAAATCCAAAAACAGGTCAAATTTGTTTCTGAGGGGGACAACTTTTGGCTCAAAAAGCATACCAAAATCTTCAACCCCCTAAGTGGGGGTGCTATCCCCTAAATTTTTTCAAATGGGAATGGGGGTCAAGTGGGGGGTCATTAGAAAGGGCTTTTAATTCTCTATACATCGATTCTTACTTTTTGAAAATCGATTCATTATTTTAGAAAATATGCAGCTTTGAAAATACGAACAATATTTTTGACGAGAAATGCGAAAATCGATTTAATTTTACTTCAAAACTTACGGTATTAGTCAAGTAAATGCTGAAAATGTTGTCCGCCAACTTGCATACAATGATACAGGTTGTCTTCAAACCGTTGTCGAACATTCTGGAGCACTTGCGGTGTTACTTCGCGACATACATTAATGATTCGTCCTCGCAGATCTTCCAAGGTATCAGGTGGAGTGCTGTAAACTTTGCTTTTAATGTGCCCCCAGAGAAAGAAATCTAAAGGATTTAAGTCGGGTGACCGAGGGGGCCACTCAATTGCACCTCTTCGTCCTATCCAGCGTCCTGGAAACGTCTCATTTAGGTAATTGCGCACATTGAGCGAGTAATGTGGAGGAGCTCCGTCTTGCTGGAAAATCAGTTCGTGTTCATTGTAAGCAGGGTCGTCCTCTATGATATTTGTTAGAGCTGGGTCGATGACATTTTGTAGTAAATCCAAGTACATATCGCCTGTCAAATTTCCAGGAAGGAAAAAAGGACCTACAATGGAATTTCCAAAAATACCTGCCCATACATTCAACTTCTGGGGGTGTTGGGAGTGTGTCTCATGGAAAATCCTTGGATTGGTATCAGCCCAGTAACGACAATTATGGCGATTCACTAAACCATTCAAGAAGAACGTACACTCGTCCGAAAAACACACATTAAAGAGGAAATTATCGTTTATCGCTCGTTCAGTCATTATTTCGCAAAATTGCAAACGACGATCAAAATCGTCTTCATTTAGCTCTTGCACTAGCCGAATCTTATAAGGATGGAATTTGTATTTTTTTAATATTCGTTGGACACTTGTACGACTCACTCCTGTCGCAGTAGCCAATTGCATTGTACTCAGCGTACTATCCATTGCCACTTGCCCCAATACCGCTATTTCCGTAGGTTCATTTAGTACCGGATTTTCAACCTGCCTCTTTTTGTTATGAACGGAGCCAGTTTCGCGAAATTTGGCCACCAATTCGCGAACAATTTTTCCAGACGCATGTTTCTCAGGATGCCGTTGGTTGAACAGTTCGGCGACCCGATTTCCGCATTCATTGTTTTTGAAAAAAAGCTCAATAATTTCTACTCTTTCTGGAATTGAGTACACCATAATTAATCAATTTAAAAGACTCGGCAGTATTGGTACTCTTCAACTACAAGTCACAAGACAGTTATCTAGCAACTTCTTGTGGCCTATCTAAATACGAAACAAAAAGCGGACAATTTTTTGCTCACCAAAATCAGGCTAAAGAATTCGCAAATCAAAAAAAAAAACAGCGAATTCTTTTGAAGGAATTTACCAAGCTAATACCGTAAGTTTTGAAGTAAAATTAAATCGATTTTCGCATTTCTCGTCAAAAATATTGTTCGTATTTTCAAAGCTGCATATTTTCTAAAATAATGGATCGATTTTCAAAAAGTAAGAATCGATGTATAGAGAATTAAAAGCCCTTTCTAATGACCCCCCACTTGACTCCCATTCCCATTTAAAAAAATTTGGGGGATGGCACCCCCACTTAGGGAGTTGAAGATTTTGCTATGCTTTTTGCGCTAAAAGTTGTCCCCCTCAGAAGCAAACTTTACCTGTTTTTGGATTTTGCCGAAAAGTTCATTACTACCCTGTAATGCTTTGCGGTACGTTTTCGATGGGCTACCCTGTATTTTTAGGTCGTTTTGTTAAAATTTTATCATAAAACGATGGTTATGTTGCCATATAAGAAACAAGATATTTTTGAATAAAAATATCCTATTAACGTGACAAAAAGTCGTGTGTGGTAACATACTTCATATTATTTGTCGATCTTTTTACTATAAAACTAAGTTTTAACGACGTTCAGAACATTTTAGACATATTAATTAACCGCAAAAACAATATTTAAGAGGGTCAAAAAGTACAGGTGATATTTGTATACTTTTAAGAGTGATTTATGGTATTTTGTCACGATACAGAGCAGCTGTTCCCTACTCTAAGGCAAATATTACTAAATGTGATCATAATAGAACTGAACACAGAATTTTTTATTATAATAAAAAGAAGCATATACTATAATTTTCTTTTTTGAAGATTACGTCAGTGGTAGGCGATTATCAATTGTTTCATCGATTGGAATGATATAACTAGGCTTAGTGCACGTGCAGAGTCTAACAGAGCCGGCGCGGGGGTCGGTGGCCTTCACAGCTGACTCGCGTTTTGAACTGTTCAGTTATTTACGAAGCCTTGTAGTAGTTGGTGTCGAGTCGATAACTTTCTTTTTCACGTCTGCTGTATTTAAATAACTATTTATAAATAGTAACATAATTTACATTAACAACTATTAGTTGGGGGGAAAAGTGAAGTAAAATACCAAAAGAGAAAAGAAATAGACGGGAATTATCTCAATTGTGGTTGGGTTCCAGCGCTGAAGACTCTGTATTTTTCTATGAACTTACAGACGCCTTTCATTCAAGCAATATTCCATTAAACAAACTAGAGAACCTAAAGAAAACTTAGAAAAGCACGTAGTAATATGTTTAAACTCCTTCCAATATGCCACGGAAACCTTGTCTCAACACTAATGTTTATCGGGTAAGTGGTGTAATTTAAATTTGTATAGGTATTTTATCCTCTACTTAGCCTTGCTGTTTGGTAATAGTACTATGTTGCGACATATTTTCTGTAAACATTTTAATATTTTCATTCGTAATCTGATTACGGTTCTGTTAAACTCCGCGCCGTACTAAGCCTAGATATAACATATCACAGATAGATAGATAGATAGAGAATTTTCGATGCATTCTTGTCAAGTATTCATATTTTCTTAGATTTTGGAGTAAAGGAGCATAGGACCGATTGAACTTTCTATTTTATTATCAGAAACTACAAGTTTTTAAAATAATGTTGATCAACTTTGTAAATTTGTCGCATTAGCCATGTATATGTAAATATTTTAAAAAAGTCAAAGGCCGAGAGGTTACACTTCACACAAGTGGTTGACCTCCCATATCTACGACACTGACAATTTTATATAAAATTTTTATATTTTAGAAAGATTGATTTTTTTTTTAATTTTAAGTTATATGCTGGTCCTCGAGAACAGTGCATTTCCAGACCACGGTAAAAGCAATAAATATTAATTTTCTTACCGTTGGCCTTTAAAAATTACATTGCATGTCGGACAAACAACCAAAGATATTTTCGCAATTAGTTCCTGCAACTGAGAATTTGCGGTGGCTCTTCATCCTGCAATCTCGGCTAAAAAAAACTTCATCGAGACGCTGGCATGGCGCGCGGACGAACCTTGTTAGAATAATAATCGACGTTCGGGACGACAAAAGAGTAAAGGGGTAGGTTAAGCACACTTTATAGTTGGTAATCGTGCTAGAGGAGCGAGTTACTAGGTACGCGTTGTCACCGAATGAACAGACAGGTGCCTCGAGATTCCTGATTATGTGAGTTTTATGAGGCCCCCAACTTCCACCGAGACGAGTAATTAGACACCGGTTTCTGTGATTTCAGGATTATTATACAGGGTGGCCCAAGATTAAGATAGGGATGTTCAGGAACAGATAATTATAAGTGAAAGCAATACGTGTTTTTATTAGTCTTATAAATAAACTTTATAAAAACAATAATACCTCACAGATGGCATCACATATTGTTTTATAAGTGAGAAGTGATTTTTGCGTTAGTCAGAATTATCTGGGCAAGAAAAAGTAAGCAATGTTTTGCGCTTCACGCATGTAGTGAGTTGGAGGCATTCTGGCCGTGCACGTGCACAAGATGCACAATGTCGACTTAACAATTTTCTTGATTAATTTTCTTCAATACGGAAGCATTTAGACTATCAGTTGCTTTATAAAAGTTGCTCATTCGTGCCCTCTATCACCCTTTTCAAGAAACGCACTTATTTCAGAAACACCCTGTATACAGGGTGTTTACGAACTTGAAGATTTATTTTTAATGGGAGATAACAGAAGCTGATTATATGAGAAATAACATACAAAGTGTTTCATATAAATGTCACTGCGTCACAATTAGCCCAAAGCGTTGCTTTGTACCTACTGGCATGGAACAACTAATCTTTACAATGAAAACGTGATTAATGTCGCATTAGACGAAATAACCCTTTTAACGAATGACGTAGAGGGAAAATGTCAGTATATTTAAATAGCCAAATAGTTTGTCCCTAATCTTACTTATGACATATTGAGAAGGACTAATAAGTGCGAAACTTCTAGTGATTCTGTTGAGGCATGATCATAGTTTGTTATTAGATATTGCGACTGTAAATCAATGCTGGATGAGGCATGTAATTCGCAGAGTAGTTGTTAAAATATATTTTAATAATACATTCATATTGTAAATAAGATTTTGTATGCTTACGTATATTATAATAAAAATATTATTATACCACTGTTTGACTTGTCAAAAGTGTAGCCCTGTCTAGCCGAATGACAAAGATTGTTACCAACTCTTACTATTTGCTCTAGTATCTGATGCAAATCCACTCATATATGTTCAAATGGTATATTTATTTCTCGCGTTAAAATAGAATGCGTCTTCTCCATCTAAAAGTCTTATGTGTTCCAATATTGGTCTAGTGTGGGTAAAATTGTAATAATTGTCATTTTTGTTAATGGTTCGTGTTCTATTACAATGGCGCATAATTATAGTAATCACAAACTGATGGATATGTTATTGATGTGACGGTGAATGTAGACAAAATGCAGTTGCAGATGAATGTACGCGAACCGTTGTCGACTTTATGTGTTGCAAGATTTTTCTAATATTTTCAAGTCCATGTCAATTACAACTCAGATGGTACAGTCTTTCCGAAATCAGTTTAACATGTAAAAAAACGTCTTTCCGAATTGTAATATCAGTGATTAATAGAAGGTGCCTATAATAAATTAAAATTACCTGAATCATACCAAATTCGCATTGCTGCACTGCACTGCTGGGCAATTTGTCGACCACTTGTCAACGGCTGAGATTTATTGTCCAGTGACCCAAAGCAACTGTATTTGTATTTCGTTTGCCCGCGCTCGCATTCTTCACCTGAACGTATACATTTCTACCATCTCCACGTTTACTTCGACCAGACCTGTATATGGGTATGGCTAAATACATACTGCCATCCTCTTGGTTCTTCAATTGATATCGGAGAGACTATAACATCGAACAGTATAATGTGTTACGAGAGAATACGACGTGTCAGTCCCTCTCGTCTTCAGAAGTTCTTATTATATTCGCACTTTTTTGTTAAATAGAGCAGTATTTATTTGTTTCACTTTAGCGTTAATATAGGAATGAGAGTTATACTTAAAAACTAGTTTATAAAGTAAGTTTAAGTTTATAATGTAAGTTTATAAACATCCTGTATAGACAAAAAAGTGTTAGTAGGAATTCCAAATTCAAACAAGTATTTTGTGGTCTATTAACACAGTAAAAAAACATGTTCTTTTAATAAATATCGTCTTGTCCATCACTTAAAAAAAGATCACCCAATATTTTCTTGGGCGTACATTAATGCTGAAAAATTACGACTATTAAGAGTACTTTTAAGATAACATCGCGGAGACCGATCCCCCTAATTTGATTGGCAGTAAATTAAAAAATTATCTAGAGATGTCAACGGCTTGAATGTAGGCTTAAGAGAAAAGCGAAGTCAATAACCTTGGTGTATTTTGACGAGGCCATTAAATAATGTACCGAGAACGGCAATAAATCTCATTTAAATGAAATGATTTATACCAATTATCGTAAATTTTCTTTACGACGATAGATATATTTAAATACTTTGTGTATTCCCCACGATTCGGGTCCATACTAATAATTCTTTGTTAAAATATTAGAGCGATCAATCCAAACTTTTGAACTCCGAGTTGTAAATGTTTTATTATGACAAGATCGCGCCCGTTTAAATAAATATTGTTGCTAATCCAGTAATTACTAATCCCCATTGTCCAGAATAAAGGATTTTCGTTGGGAATATTTAATTTGCCTCCACGCCATTTGATCTAAAAGAATCCAATGATCCATTTTCCGAGCCTATTTAATAGAAAAAATATCATCAATCTCCAGATTGACGCATAGATCTTAAAAAAAATCACGTATTCCAGTTATAAACATTAGTGAAGGTTGAACTGGATATATGACTTGTTCCATTGTTTCTTCTGTTATTTCAATTAAATGTATTTTGCCAGTATCAACCCCAGAAGCATTAAATCTTAGAAATTCCTAAGCTTTTAAATAAGAAAATATCGTTTCCAATTTTTCCTGTTTATAATATCGTTTTTATAAATCTAAATAAATGCTACTGTTAATTTGTACTAATGTGATCGCGTTCGAAAACTGTTTTCCCAGTGTATGTCGCTATAGCCCAAAAGTATTTTATCGATGTTTAAAGGTCGAATTATCAAAATAATCTCGCAAACAAAGCCCTTCCACACAATTACAAACACAATGGTCCCGAAACTAATGTCAGGAACAGCAGCCTGCGAAATTTTTCGCGTCGACTGTGGTGGAATTGCATGGAGTGCGTTTGTGTGTACACAAACGCGGTCGCGCGAGCAATCTGCGGTAAATCAATCTGAAATGAAGCATTGTTTGATGGCAATGGCTGTGTAAATTATGAGATCATTTTAGTGGAATCCACCGATATTCATACAGGTGTATGTCGTCCATCAAGTTCAAATGCGTCCCGAACCGGGCGACATGCCTGTTTCCACCGCCGCTTTGGTTTTTCCTGACTGTTTACCTTCGATTAACGGTTCCGGAAAAACTGCGGTTAAATACTCAAAGGTCACAAATCGTAGTGGATGAATTCACGCAATGGTTTTTAGGTGTGAAGGTTATCAAGACTTATCAATGATATTAATTCATGCCTTAATGACTGATTATGATCTTTCAGATACTCAAAACACAGAAAAATTCAGACTTAAAAAGGCATAGATGATATTAAAATCAGTGGCGGCTCGTGACTTTTTGAGATGGGTGGGCAAAATATTTTTTAACTTAATATCATATAATAATTGCAATCTACGTTAGTCTATTTACTTTTGAAAGTGTAAAAAACTTAAGAATTATGAAGATAGTTAATATAAATATACCTGAAAATTATATTAGTTATTCCAAAAGTATACCTAATAGTTCAGCAAGACCAAACGAGAATGTCATCACAGTTATTTCTTGCCGGGATAGGGGATAAGGCAAGGATTAAGGCATAGAAGGACATAAAAATATATATAATTCTCTAAACAAATAGTAAAATTCTCTATCACTTTTATAGCTGAAATTACTAACGATAAATGATACTAAAATTATAATAAATAAATAAATAAGTAAGTAAATAAGTAAATAACCAAATCAATAAGGCGCTTTACAATGTCTCTATTTTGTCCAAGACTTTATTATGCTTTAAAATATTCTCACGAAATGCAGAATCAAGAAAAGTTTGAATGTTTTGTTTTCCTAATAATTTAAATTTTAGTGTTGAATATGTATGCTCCTCCGATCGCTCGTGTTTTTTTAGATTCATTTATATGTTTCAGATCTGAATATCCTAGATAATTCCATGGAGTTTTACTTTTTTCATTAAACTGTAAGCAATTCCAACAATATAATTTGTTTCTGGTTTCACTACCTGTTAACCACTCATATTTACCTATTGTACCAATTTTTACTAAATGATCTGTTACCTACTTCCGCAATTGTTTTTAATTATTAAATTTTTCATGTCAGGTGTAGGTTTTAATTTTGAAATAAATAATTCATCATCGAAAGTTAACATACAAAATTTTGTATTTAATAAAAAATTAATAATATCACCATTGCTACTCACCAATTCGCTATTTTCGGCTTGCCATTTTGCTTTACTCCAAACTATTAAACAATAAAAACTTACCTAAACCACTATACTAACCCTAACCTAGAACTTACAAACAACGAAGTCGTGAAGTACAAGGAATAACAAATCTCTACCTTCCTAATCTATGAAATAAAACTAACATCAAACCGCAGATTACACGTAAGTATCCGAAGGATATACGAGTGAAGTCGAAGGGCATGCCCGGAGAGTAGAGTTATTTTAGGTAATTATGTATATTCAAATGATAATTTATTAAAAATCTGATTAAAATAAAAAAATATATTAAATAGAAGCAACTTTTTTTTAATCGAACAGTTTATTATTTGAAAAAATAAATAAGTATGTATCGAATTTAAAAGTCCTAAAAATAATTTATATCACTTCCATATTTACAAACTCGAATATATTAAAATATTGAAATTTTTTCAGCAATCATTCTTAATTTAGTTTAACAGTAACGCTTCAAAATAACCTTAATAAATATAATTGTCAAAGAACATTCAACATATCATAGATATTTATTTTTTAACGCAATTTATAAATTATTATAAAACGGTTTATTACTTTGTTTACTAATATTTGTTTTCTGGAATACCCTTGCAGGGAAAAATTGTTCTAATGTTCAAAAATTCATTTAAAGAACAAAATTATAGCACATAAATATACATATATTTCCAACCGCTGCTGGCTGGCTGGCGAAAAGCCGTAGCTGGCCGATACAACACTCGATGAGTATGCGGGCTGTATCCAGGCTCGCCCGACTTTGGCTAGATATTCTAAATTAGTGAACGACTTACGTTTCCGATTACTGTCTAGTCCTAGGTGCGTATAAGCATGCAAGGCATGGTTGGGGTACGGCGCTGTTTAATTCAGCGGCCACGGGCTAGCCCGAATGTTATGTTGGTTGCTGCCGAGATCATGATTAAAATATAATTTTAAAATTTGGTAGGGGGAGTTTCAAAGGAGGTAACGCATTTTAGATTTAATTTTATAAGAATTGTCAAATCTCTGATAAATATATACACAAATTTTTGTTTATTCTTCTGAAATATCAGTGTGGACACTGGCCACCCTGCCCACCCCGGCGAGCCGCCACTGATTAAAATATAATATCGTAGTAAGGACATCTGAAAGTAAGAAGAACCACCTTTCTTTGACGCCATGAATATGACGTCTGAAACAAGTTTTTACGTGTCCTTGCAAAGTTATCTGAAAATAAGTGGATAAGAAGCAATGTACCTTTGCAACGTTTAAAAAAATACTTTTCTTTGACTTCGTCAGAAGGACGTTTAAGTGAGGTATGTAGGTCCAAATTTTTAGAATCATGTAAATATCTGAAAATTACCTTCACCTAGGCGTTTAAAACTTAGACTGTAATATATTTAAAAATACCCCGAATGAGAAGTCGCACTTGTTTAAAGTCATCAAAGAGACTTAAAAATACGTTCGAAATAACTTTGGGACATTCTAAAAAAATTTCGGCGAATACTTTGAATAATATAATAATTCTAAAAAGAACATGTAAAAGACGTATGAGAAAAGTTTTAGATATTTTACTAAATACTGTGAATACCTCTAAGATGTCTAAAAATCAATTTCCGTATAAAAGACGCCTGTAGACATTTGATCTATATTACTTCAAAATTTACCGATGCTTCGCTTGAAACTCATATTTCAGGTACAACTACACATCTAAGTAGCTCTGCAAGCAGTAGAAGAATGTTACATGAACTTCCCAAAAATCGCTGATGTTTCGAAATTCTGCTCGAAACTCCCCAGACGCTACGAACGGTCTTCTATCATGCAACAAGCCGCTCAATACAACGCCAAAACACTTAGACGGCCGACGCACCATCCGAATGGCACCAGAATTGCAAAAATTACTGATCTTTCTAATAATTTCACCAACCTTTATAAATCTCTACCTTCTAGCCACCAGAACGACATCAAACAGGCGTAGCCACTTCTGCGTCATCAGGCCATGACCACGGAAAATAAATTTTTTCACCACACTTTCGAAATTTCCTAAGGAGATGGATCGCCACCAAAGCCGTCTCGCGGAGTTATTATGTCTCAGCAAAAAAAAAATACACAAACCTGGCCCTCTAATGCTCTCAAAGCCTCAGTCAGTACCGGCTCTCCAAGAAGTCCGTACATAGTGAATTAAAAAATAGTGAACCAAAGACAGTGATTTTCAGACATTAGGGTATCAAACCTGAACTAAGTGCATACAGGGTGACACAAAAGCCCGAACCAGGTTTCCAAAGTCTTAAGTGGAAACCAGATTAGTGAAGGGCTCCAACGGCCGATTCGGTCGTAACAAACAAACAAATAGATCGTGGAATATCCACCTGGGCTCATTGAACTAAGAATGATGCTGAGGGAAGAAGGTAGCCTGTCTCAACAGCTGGGACCAACCCAGGAGCCAACCAACCAACACCCATCCGCGACATGGCGCCCAACGTGGGGCCATGTTACCGGATGGAAATGAAACTAGTTACCCACAACCACGACCGCGCCCAACGTAGGGATATGTCGCCATATGAACCCAGAGCTAGTGTACCACGACAGAAGGTGTAGATGTTCTAATAATTGTATAGATAATCTAAATATGTACATGGTATCCTTTAGACGTTTAATGGACCATTTCGTTACTTAAAAAAGGTTTGTAAAACCGCCTGGATATGTTTTAGACATTACTCTGACCAAGAAGCAGTCATGTGAAGCCAGGCATAAAATATTAACTTCGTTTTGGTGTTCAATAGACGTGTAGAAGATTTAGATATTCCAACAAGGATATTTAAAAATTTTCTAATAAGGAATTTTTATCGGAATGTTTTATATAAATAGCAAGATATTTAAGAAAAAAACGTCCAGCTATTCTAGTAAATTTTTCTTAAAATACCACGACATCTAAAAATCATTTTTCTTTGACATCTGAAAAGCGCGTGAAAAAAGCTTTAGATACTTGCAAATATCCTGGGTCTTAAAAATGACTTTCTCTTGATTGTCACAATAAAAGTATAGGAAACTAAAAATATTTTATCAATGAATTATCTTCAATATGTCTAAAAAATCACTTTCTTTTAACGTTTAAGGGACGACCAAGAGAAGATTTAGATTTGACATTAAAAATGTTTCAAAATATTCCAAATAAATTTTGTAGGTGTTTAAAAAATCACATTTCCTCTTGAAAAATAAAGATATGCTAATAATGAAGGAATGTTGAATAAGAAAAATGGCATTAAACAAAATTTTTAGGGACCGCTGAACACGCTCAAAAGATGCACTTCTGTGTGGTGGTGTGGTTAATTTTAAGGGAAGATAGAAGAAAACGAGTAGAATACAAATACGCGATTAAAACAATTTAAAAATGCATATTTAATCCCCTTTTTGGACCGCTCCTGACCACTGAGTGAACCTTGACTTACCGTATTCGGTCACTAACCTAGCTTTTATTGTATTTTTAGTAGTAAAAGACAACATATTTTTTTATCTACACATGAATAAATAAAATATTTTTTTACATTTTAAATATTAACAAGTATTATTTGTTAATTAAAACAAATGTGTAAGGATAATAATTGTTTTCGAATATAAGGTTATTGCAATTTAGTTGTACGTTTTCACTAGGTTTTATAATTGAATATGAGTTTTTAGGACTATGTTCAATTAATTATTCAGTTTGTAGTACGTATATCTTATTTTCTGTGGCTAAAACACATTCATTCATCCGTCCACTTTGTTAAATTGGGATCCACTGCACTTTGATTTTGAAACCAACTGTAAAACGACTGAGAAATCAGCTGTTTCCGGTGGTGCGCCCGCACCTTCCCAGTCAGTCAATCACTTTGTAAAAGGTCCAGTAAATTTTTTTTTCGATTTTCGATCTTTATTAAGTCTTCCGAATACGTGGCTAAAATTAATGACCATATGACTGAATCATACTGTATATTAATTGTGACTTGCTCAATGTCTACCGGCACAAAACGTTGCTTAATGGCAGAGAGCTACCTACTAATCTGTAGGTACTATGAAATGCGGTTGCATTAGGAGAAATAAAGTTTCTAACTATGATATTGTGAAAATCAACTACTCTGCGGACTACAGTCCTGTCGAGTATTGAATTAGAATGATTTTAGCTGCTTATTATATTTCATGTTATCCAATGCTGGACGGGGCTGTAGTCCGCAGGGTAGTTGAATTCCACAATTAAATTGATTAAATTTTCTTTATTTACCATGGTTCGAACATAATAGATTATGGGGAAGTTACTCGAAATAGAAAATAAACTGTAAAAGTTTGTTTATTCGAAAAAATCGGAACAGTTTTTTGTGCCTGAAGAAAATGTGTCTTTTTTCGTCGTACTGTGTCTCATTCTAGTCAAAGTTCCCCCCTGCCCCCTAACAGATCTCCTCAACCGCGTCCGAACGCTCCTCGTCAAACTCCCGACAGCCGACGGCGTGTGCGACAGACAGATGGACGAATCCGCAGGTCTCGTCACCGCCGACATAGACCTGCCGTTGACTGTGCCGCTGTCCATTTCAGTTCATGGGTGTCTTGACGCTTGACGCGGCCGCATGGAAGGGGGCGGCGTGTCACGACCACTCATATTCTGACTTTTCGGGTGGCCTAGTAGGGCGCAGAGGGGTGGGTTCTATTCCTAAGTCTACTCGGGGGTCGTAGGACCGCTCGAAGGGCCGATGTAAACAGTGTGATTTTGGCGGTCGACCGGAGCGCGCCGCGAACTCGCTCCCGCTTCGTGACCAGGGAGTTGTGCTCCTGTACGGAACTTCGACGATGCCTCGCCTGCAGCTACGATGAGGAGCAAAAGTGTGCCGGTGAATATCTTTATAAGGAAAATCAACACCATACTAGGTAAATATATGTCTTGATTCTCCTAGGTGTTGTGGTGAATGGAATAGTGTCTAGTGTTAAAGTTTGTTTTATAACACGCATTCGCCAAGAGAAAATGCTTTGGTGGCCGAGGAATGTTGTTATTATATACATCTGAAACTGGATTCTTGACCAGATATTTTTATTGATACCTATTTAGTATACATTATCGCTTTCCCATATAGCCATAATTTAGATTCCTCATATACTTATGGGTTTGTATAAATATGTGTGTTGATAAACCTATTAAAATAGGGATTATCTATGTATTTTTTAGTGGGTAGTTGTTTGTTCAGACTTACAAATACTAACCTATGACCTTACTAGTGAAATTTTCCCCAAAAAGACTAGATTTCGTCAGGCCCGGATCCAGAGGGGGTGGCGATGTGGCGATCGCCACCCCCAAAGCACAACATTTTTTAATGATCTTGAATTTCTCCAAATGGCAACAGGCAGTTAGTCGATATTAATGCAAGTCCCCCTTCCTAACCTACACCTTACGTCATCAAAAAAATAACAACAACAACAACAATAATAATAATAATAATAGTAATAATAATAATAATAATAAAGAAGTACTTTGCGCCACCCCCAAAACCAGTCTCTGGATCCGGGCCTGGATTTCGTTCATCTATCGTGAATTTTATAGATCAAAATCCAAATATAATATTTTCAAATATCTTAGAACATTTTTAATCTCATTTAAATAAATTTAACATTAGCTATTACTGCAGTAAAGTAAAGTAAAGTAAAAAAAAATTAAATGTAAATCTTCTGTAAGAAAATTTAGGATAGAATAATCTGGAAATTTTATGAATACAGGCGGAATTTTTATTGTAGTTGAAGTGTTATATTTTGGACTGTAAAATTTTATTGTATCCAGCTTTCGGCAGTGCCCATCTATTAAATATTTTATTATACACATTTTACAGCGGTATTGTTTACAAGTATGGCATTTGAAGGGTGAAGTAAATTGTCAGTTTATGGTGTTGGTTTTTGTTGGTAGAAAATTAGTGTTCCCCAAAGGTTTTGTTAAGGTTTGAATAAATATTGGTAAGGGATACAAATTCTGCATCATCACTTCAATAAATATGGGTCCAAAGCAAAGCAAAAACATTATCAGTCTAGTCTCACTGTAAAAAAAAACATACTCTAAACTATTTGTACATCGAATTTTCTGGACTAGTATAATTTAAATAGTTACATATTATGAAAAATGCGAAACGATGATCAATAATTGCCATGATTTAAGAGCGCCATTCTCATTTTTACCCACAGAAACGTTTTTAAACATTTAGTAACTGTTTATGGTTTAGTTAGTGAATATAATGGAAACAATTATGTACAAAATGTTGGCCATCATAGAGATTTTACGTAGATCTTTCTTCCATATATGTACAAATGTACTTGATTCAACTGCTAAGAAATATACATAAAGTGTAAACTTCGGTGGAGATTGTAATCGTTTTTATTTTTCTTATTTTAGATGTGACAAATTAATTCCATAAAAAGGAACATATCCAATAATACACAGTACTGGGTGTATTTAAATCAAGTAGCACAAATGCTACCAAATAATCATGAGATTTAATTTCGATCACTGAGCCTAATGTAGTTTCCATAGTTCAAAGTTGCTTCATTTGCAAGTAACTATTTATAAACTATCTCAAATATATGGAAGACGTAAAATAATGAAACTTAGTTAAATAAAGGTGAAAACTCATTATTGTTTATTGGGTTAGATAGTGGCTGTGATAGTAGGAGAGAAACACATAAAGTAAATCTATTTTATTCAGAAAGGGAATCATTTTCGAGTTATTATCATATGATTGAATAAATAAAAAATAATTTTAAATAGGATCGTTTCTCAAAGAAATGTCTAAAAAAATGTAATTTTAAAATGTAATTAATAATTAAAATCCGAAAAATGCTGTGGCGTAGAAATTTTGTCTCTTCCTATTCCTCATAAAATTCAAAATTTCTACGCCAATGTTTGGACTTTTACTTAGGTACATTGTATTAAAAATTGCATTTGCAAGAAAATTATTCTGTTTGGAAATGGAATGGAACATATATTTTTTTCTTTGACATACAATCGTGAATCAAATGAAATTTAGAAAATATTCAAGGTGATTCAGAACTTATTAAAAAAAATAATATACAGGAGAAAAAAATCAAAAGGCAATTCGAAAATGAATTAACAATACATTTCTGCACTGGTCCACTGTAAAACCTGACCGTACGCAAGGCAAAACATGCAGTCGGCGACCGGCACGGCGGCAAAGTATAATAAAAAATGAACGAACAAAAAATTGAAAGAATTTCTTTCCCAACGAAAGAAATAAATAAAATTTTATATCACCTATTTTATATCACTTAATTCAACTGCTTTTGCCGTATTTGTTAAATTAATTTGTAGTTTTAATTAATAAAAGAATTTGACATACCTATTGTTACAACAACTGTTCAAAATTTGGTCTACCGACGTGTATACACATTTGGGCCCGTCTTTGGACCCAGTTTCTACGAACTAACACAAATGTTGTCTTTACCTTAACACAAAAAATGTTGTCTTACTTCACCATAAATTAAAACAATATCCATCAACTCCGAGTTGCTATAAACGTAAGCTATTTCTTGAAAACCTAATGTAAACACTATCGCAACAACGATAATACTAAAATCGGATTTCAGTATTCGGAATTGGCCGGGACCACGTGGGCGAATGACTCTAGAATAAAGGTTGAAAGGATTTTAAAATTTGTTTATTTTTACCATGCTGACTCCATTTTTCATGATGCATTTATTTCTAATTTTTTTAGATAGGTTGTGAATCACTCTGTATAGTGGCGTAGAAATGTTGAGGTTTTTAATGAGGAAATAATTTAGACAGAAGATACGCCCGCCATAACACGCTATTTTTCAATGAGGAGATTTTCTTTTGAAGCAAAATTTATTTAAAGTGCAGAAAATTACTATAAAAGTATGTTTCTATATGTAAAATCCCTTTAAACTTAACTATTAATATGTAATTAATTATTAAAATATTGAATATAATTAGGTGGGCGAAAACGGTCCCTAATTGGTCAAGCAATTTGTGACATCAGGATCCGGTATATGAGTGTTAAGACTGTCAAGACGCAGGAGACTGGCGCTGTCATTGCATTGCTGTCATTTAATCTTGTGTTGAATTAGTTTGTGTTCGCATTGAATTCTGAGTAGTTTTGAGTAGTTAGTTTTAGTGTATAAATTTAAAGACAAGTTTCGTTAATTTTCATAGTCTACGAACATTTTCACAATATCTACCCAGGCAGCTTTAATGCGTGGCGGCTTCAGGATCAGAATTACAACACGAGAACGTGAAAAACATAACAGTGTCTGAACATAAATATTATAGTACCTATGTGTAGTTCCACAACACTAACTGCCCCCAATAAACTATTTAATGTACCAAATGATGGGAAAATGAGGAAGAAATCATGCAAACATATTTTATAGAACATCTATTTTTGACAAATTAGGTATCAGATTATTGCTCTTGGACAAATCCAGCTTCTGTAGCCATAGAATGTACAGTTTTTAAAATAATTAACAATATTGTGTAAAAGTAAATAATGTAAAATCTATCCGGCACACGTAGTTTGCATAAACACAAATGAGTAAGAGTGAGACAGACCACAGAACACGACTCTACACGACTCGTTTAATTTGGACCGATACCGGATCGTGACGTAAGAGTCAGCCGTCTTTGTTTAATGGGCCGGCCACACATACAGGCTTTACCGCGCGCTTGCCTGTACAAACCAGTTTGTATCGGGAAGCCCGTACGTGTGGCCGGCAAAACGTTATCTCGGACAAACTGAAAAGCGCGGCTTGCGTAAACTTCGACTTGCTGAAGATTTTGTTTGTGCAAATTCGGTTTGCACGGTAAAATTTGAGCGTGTGGACGGCGCACGGTGTTCAGTTAAGAGAAATTGCGGCAGAAAACCTTAAATCTATATGATCTCCCTTTGGCCGATTTCCAAAATTCTTTTTTTTTATGTGGTAGTAGGTACTCACAAAGGTCTAATTTTTAATATTATATTTTTTGTCATGTGATCTTTTCTAAGGCTTACAATCATTAAGAAAAGACCCTCAAAAATTAAAAAACATATAAGGCATTTTTTCAAGAAAAAATTGATAGCATTTTCGATTTGATCACACCTCAAAACCCTAAATACAAAGTTTCATTATTATAGCTTTTACAGGGTGTTCACAAAATAGGTGAAACTTTGAAACATTTCACTTATTGCAAAGTGTCCTGTATTAACAGTGAAAAATATTTTCAAGGTATTTTTTCATAATTTTATTAACCGAAGGTATATCCATGCAGTTTCATTAATTTCACTCATACAGGGTGTTCACAATAGGTAAGCCAAATTATATATATTTTTTATTATACCAGAAATGAGTTTCACAACGAAATAATATTTAAATATGTATTACTATTTTCTATTAGTCCATCATGCACTCTTCAATTCGTCTCCTCTTATTTTTAATATCTTTTCTCAACTGATGTAGTGTTATTTGTCGACATGCTTGTCTAATTATATTACATAAATCTTAATTAAAAATTTAACGTGTTTTGTAGGATTTTATGTGATCAAATAATTAGGCCCTTCTTTTTTTGCGTTAATCTAAACGCGAGATTTTTATGAATTTTTTAAACAATGATTTCTGGGATTCAGTACATGTATTTCCTCTTCATGTAAGACAGAACCTCTACCTTCAATTATATGGAGCACTTATTCATAATGCGGTAATAGTAGGTACGTCATTGGTTGAATGAGTATTTCCCGAGAAAGTGGATAGGTCGCAACAGTCCGTTAGCTGAGTGGCCGTCAAGAGCTGCAGACTTGACGCCACTTGATTTTTATGTAATAGACAAACATGTCGACAAATAACACCACATCAGTTGAGGAGAGTTATTAGAAATAAGATGAGACGAATTGAACAGTGCATACCAAATTATGTGGACTAACAGAAAACAGTAATATTTAAATATTATTTTGTTGTGAAACTCATTTCTGGTATAATAAAAAATATATATAATTTGCTTGTCCTATTGTGAGCACCCTGTATGAGTGAAATCAATGAAACTGCATGGATATACTTTCGGTTAATAAAATTATGAAAAATATCTTGAAAATATTTTCCACTCTTAATACAGGATACTCTGCAATACGTGGAATTTTTCGAAGTTTGCACCTATTTTGTGAACACCCTGTAAAAGCTATAATAATGAAACTTTGTATTTAGGTGAGGTGTGATCAAATCGAAAATGCTATCAATTTTTTCTTGAAAAAATGCCTAATATGTTTTTTAATTTTTGAGGGTCTTTTCTTAATGATTGTAAGCCGTAGAAAATATCACATGTCAAAAAATATAATATCAAAAAGTAGGCCTTTTTCCTAAATACGGAGGTCTCGACTTTAAGTGAAACACACTGTACATATGTACATAGATTCGCGCATTACAGTATTTTGTCGATTTATGAAGGAATCACCAATCCTTGTAATTCAGTATACGCCATTTCATCCATTCTCATATAATTACGCCAATCGTCGGGATCTTCTCTCAAATCCTTCATTAAATTTATATGTGAATGTATATTTCTGTTCAGAAGCCATTTTTTGACCAGTTTGAACGATGACGTCTATTTATTATTTTTTTTTACTAATGTAAAATTGAAAGAGGCAAATACCAAAAATTTTTCGCTTGAATACATATTCCTGAGAAACGTACTGATTGCTGCCTGCAGTGTCTGCAGCCTGCACGCTCTTACCTGTATCGTGTGGCCACAACACAGTAGTCCGTGTTTATTGCGCAAACCATACCGTGCAGGCAAGTCGCTGTCGTGTAGCCGCCGCATAAGACTGCGTTTTAGTGCATAGAGAATTATTTTGAATTTATACATTTTTTTATAGGAAAACTATTAATTAAAAACTTAAATTTTATGTGGCAATTGACTTTTTACGATGAAAGGAATTTAATAAGAAAAGAAAAGAAAAAGTGAAACTTCCCCGTTGTTGTTTGGCTACTGAAGAAATTTTTACTAAACGCATTTCCTGAGCTTGGTGGAAATCACCCTCGTCTCTGTCGTCTGAAAGGTCATTGCATATGCAACAACCCGAGTGTTTAGCTGCACTAGCTGTCCTTTTAGCCTCCACCAGGACCGCGAGACAGACTTCACTTATATTAAATAAGCTCCTCTGACCTTATTGGGAATTTATTGAAACTTGTACGTCACGCTTAGCTGTCAAATCAACTTGTTTTTGCAAAACAATTGCAATTCTTCCAAAATTCATGCCTGAAAAAAAGAAATGCATATAAATATTACTTTATTAAGCACTCTCAAAGAATTGTGCGGTGGAGGTGGTGGCTTATTACTATTGTACAAACTGCACTTAAAAAAAACGTAAACCTGCTCATAAAATACAATTTTACCTAAATCATTCTTGTATTTTTGGAAGATCTAGTAAGACGTTTGGCAGTGCGCAGGGCATTAAACGAAGCTAATTGCTGTGAAAATAATTCTCTTGTTAATCAAGACGCGACAAGGAACTTGCGGTGCATTGGGGCATTCTAACTGGAGCTATTGATTGGGGAAGGTGGGCGGCAGCATGAAATGTTCTGTTCTAGACCTGTCGCTCCAGACGTCTCCGAGAGTGACAGCGCTGTCCGAGTGACATTTCGAACCTCCGAACGTTTCTCTGTCCCTTCTCTATCGCTGTCTACTTGGGGCTGCGTCGTAGGTGGTAGCGACATTCCCTGGTAGGGCGCCGCAATAACGCTCCACATAAACCATATGAAATTTGAGGGTCTACAAAATTACTCGTCATTTTCAAACAGCAGCCGTTGGAGTTGCTGGAGCACCGTAAAAGTAATATGGTAACTTTTACTCGACCTTTAAATATGATCAGGCAGAATTTAAATGTACTAAATATGGTTAATGTTAGGATATTTTACTGTATACTATTTTAACACCAGGTGTTGATTAATGTTTAAATTCTGTTAATATGCGAATTAACTTTTGTTTTTCAGTATAATTTATTCATAACAATCCCTAAAAAATGTTTATACTAATTTCGGAATCTATCAGAACAGAAATAATTGACCACTGTGACATTTTCTTGCAAATACGGTACATCACTAGGATTGTAAAGCGTTCCTGAATTTCGTTTAGTGGAAACATTTCTTTGTATAACTTTGAAGTAGGAAACAGTTGTTGGTGTTGCGATACTACCATTATAAGTCGCTACCAGTTAAGGGTCCGACCTCTATCCGTCCAGCAGATCAATGCGAAGAGCTTAAAAAGAGACAGCAGACGGACATGTCACCGTCACCTGCACTCCCTCTTCAAAGACATCGTACAAACTTTAACAAGGAAAGAACTATACAAGACGAAAAACTATTGTAATCAATATAAAGTTGTTTGGGGGCTTTTATAAACAACAAATAAATAAATACTCGTCATATCGAATTAAAGACTATGCTACGATTTGAAGGAAGATGATATTAAAAATAGAATGTTTTATACATTTCTTACAAAAGAGAATAACATTTTAATTGACGTGTGCATATTTCTTTATATTCAATTTCTTACTAATGGGGTATTACAGCTTTCTTAAATTGCCTCATAAACACTTAACTAGTAGCTTCCCATTATAATTATTCATAATATAATAATAATAATCACTAAATTACGTTAATTATTTAAAGTAATATAAATGTACAATTTTAATGACGTTGACCGGAATCACTATAGAAAATACGTAGGTCTTGAAATCTATTGAGCACGACCACATATGCTGCCAATTCTTTCTCAAATTCTGGGGATTTTTCAAGTGAAAAACGTCAAAGTAGTTCATAATCTTCGTAAGAGCTGTTTCTTCCATTTATCTTAAAACTGAAGGGGGGCAAGTTCCTGTTAGTAGTTCATTAACATAGAGTTTCCGAGATGCAGGGTATTATAGTTTTTCCTTAATTATCTTCAAATTGGCTAAATTTGGACATAGGAAAAACATCAACCTTGCCTTATATAGGAAGTATAGTAGAAGAATAGTATAGTTGGAGGAAACATATGTACTTGAAGTTGAAAAATTTGCAAACCCTAAAGGGTAATATAGAAATGAGGATACAGTTGAAAGATGGAATAATAAAGCTTTTTGTTCAAATAATAATATATTACTTTATAAGGCCGTTATATAGCCGTCTTAATATTAGTTGAGGTATCATATGCATCAGTAAATATTTTTACCGGTCTAGCATGTTTTTACCAAATTAGGGTGATGAATTGAATTATGGTTCAGGATAACATGAAAATATTAACATGAAAAAGTATGCTACTGTGGATACAGTATACTTTGACAAATTTTGGTTGTCATACCATATCAAAACAACTTTATTAATTTTTGGCATGATTTATAATCCGTACAGTTTAAATTAATTGGCCGACATGCATTTGGTATATGGAGAATGTAGATGTAATTCTTTAGCCTCAACAAGGCGATATTAATTTATGAATAGTTGATTAGGTTGATTAACTGATGACTGTTAGAATAACAAAATTTTTAAGAATTTGAAAGAACTAAAATTAATTTGATTAATATCACTTGCTGAATATGATTTTTTATTATTTGTTAAACTTTGACAAATATTGAAATTAAAATGTTGTACCTTTATAGGCTCAAATTTAAAAAGTGAACGTTTTCGTATTTTTTAGATACACTTTCAATTAACAAAACTAGTCGTATTGTTTCATATCCTATGACAATTAAAATTAGTGTTGTCAAATTGTAGTGAATCCACAGTAACATCCTTTTTCTTGTTAACATTTTTAAATTTTGTTCTGCCGTTTTTTGTGGACAAAAAGATTTAGCTCCAGATTTATGGAATCCTGTCGATTTTGTAACCCTCACAGTGTTTCCAAGAGGAATTTTGCGCCAGTGTTTTGAAATAAAGGTCGTCCTAAAAGTAACACAGGATTTGAATTGTGCGCCAAGTGCGGAGAGTGTGTAGCTGAGACTGGTCGGCCTCGTACTGGCCATTCTGCCGAAAAATTGCTATGCTGTTGGTGCTAAGAGGATTTTTATATTTAATGGCAATGTCTACCCTTTAAAGACATGTAAAACCTTTACAAACTTATTAATTAATAAAATCTTCTTTCGTCATATGAAATCCTGCGTTTCTTTTGAGACACCCTATGTATCAAGACACATTATATGTATGAGGTCCTGAGTTTTGAAAAAATATATCAAACATATGTCTGTTGAATATTGATGTTTCTTTTAATTGACTGGAAAGTCCTATTCATATTATTGAACCGTAAGTCTTGAAAAAAAAAAAAAAAATATGAATATCATTTTTTGGATAACAGGCATTTTAGAACTTCTAATACATTTAACTCAGGCTTGTATCTGTTATAAACGACAGCCGCATTTCATCAACACCCTGTACCTATCGAAATATGCATAATTACGTCGTTACAGATTACGGAGCCGTGATAAATGTCCGTACGTTTTATGGCCAGAGGCGCCATCTACATCACCGGTCCCGGCGCGATAGCAGTCTGGATGACATATCCAGCTCATCAGGACCAATTAATTGGACCTTGGCCGTTAAAAAAGTGTCGATAGTAAACATTAATCTCAGCTGTCAATCTTTCCTCACATTATACCTGGCTTGTCCGGCCAGGTAGATGAGGTGGCAGGGGCGTAGATTGCGGTCGGAAACGGGGGCAAGTGTGTTAGACTCCCAACCTTACCGTTTCTTCATACTAATTCATAATACAATTTTTAAATATTTCTGGCAACTCAGTGATCTTCGTAAAGACGTTGTAGCAATTATATGTACTTTCAAATTGTCGCCTTAAATATGATATTTAACTTAATCATAATGAAAAAGTTAATGTAGGTACTTTAAATATTTAATATGGCATTAAATAATTGGGAAATTAATTTTCTGTATCCCGTTAATCATGGAAATTGATATTAATAATATTAATTGCTTCATTTTAATTAATTGTGCATCTGTTTAAATAAATACATTTTCGCACTATTTATTTCTGTTGTGTAATTATTCATTTAATTAATGTAAGTGATTAAAAGTGCAATAGCGTATGTTTGTGGAAGTCATGTTTAATTTAATGGCGAAATAACGAAAAAGTGTGCGCCACTGACGCGTTCTACGTTTTAATTACTTTTTTACTACAGTTTCGGATTCAAAACAATTTTAATGATGTCAGCATCGGGAGTGACGAAGGTTTCGGGGGGCATAAAAAATGTAGCAATAAGATTTATAGAGCAATGGACCCAATAATCAAGTGAGCCGGCATTCTCGGCGTGGCTGCCTGGATTTCGGAGTTAATTTCAGTCAACGGTGACTGACAGATGGCGAATTTAGAATTTTATTACGAAGGCGAAAAGAAGCAGGACGAACTTGATATAAATACAATATATCCTTGCCCGATGGGTTCGCCTCGCTCGGTTTGGACATCCCTAACGGCCGCGCCGGCATTCCACCACGGAAAATAAATTTTGGTCGATGCCTCAAGGTCGGTTCATAACCATTTCTTGTGAGATTTCTCTCGAGATGGTGGTACTACAATTCAAACGTAATTAATACTTTTCAATTAATGCAATTGTCGTAAACAAATGAAAAATATCTCGATTTAATGGAGTAGAATTCAATCCCAAAAAACTGTGAAGGTTGCAACACATACTACTACTTTTCGTTGATTGTTCAAAATTCGAAAGAAAATATTAATTTCATAAAAAGCATGATTTTAAGCGCAAATAACTGATGCCTCGAAATTCTTCATAATTATTTAGAAACAAATCAGTTTTAACCAGTATTGTCAAACTCGACGCGTGCAAATTACTTCATTAAAATCCTGCATCTTTATATGGAAATTGCGTATATAAATTGACATAATATTGCCTCACTTACATCCTGCCCGAATATTTCATTTGGGGAATATGATATGGAGGGAATATATTAAAAACGACGAAGGGGACTCTGAGACAAACTTGAAAAACTTTCCCGTCATTAATCAATGGCCACTGTGATTTATAAGAGGTAGTAAATTGTAAGACGCAGGAACCAGGACCGCTCTGTGAAAGACATATGACCCCATTTGGGATGTAATATCAACTTTTGACAAATGCCGCCCTGATATTCGGGCACATATTGTTTCTATATTTTAATAGTAATTTATTGGTTCGATGACCTTGACTTTAAATCCAACCTTTCTGGTGGAGCTTTTGAAAATTGAATACCAAATAATTAAAGAGTGCATTGAGAATCTTAATTTTTTAATTTTTTCTGTCTTTAATTAATGTAAAATTTTTCTTCAAAATTAAAGACAGGGTTCAGATAAATATACTTTGTTATTCGCATCAAGGCAACAAATCATATCTTGTGTATTTATGGTTTGTCTAGCATTTATTTTGTTTCGTATTAAATTACTAAATTATATATAATTGCTTTTATTGTCTAAAAATAGTGACTATAGTATCAAAATAAGACGATTTAGACCAACTTACGTAGGTACGAAAGTCGACGCCTACTGAGATGTTGTCCATTGAATGTTGTTCATAAATGGTTACAAGCCACGTGACCAGTAATTTTATTTCCTTCACGTTGGCAAATAAATTTCGGTGATATTAAAACAATGAGATCATGATTACATTAAAATACAATATTCTGTTTCACCAGCTGTGATTGGCGCAATTTTTCACAAGATTCTGTTCAACCAATCAGCGAGCGTAGACGTAACGGTTTGTCATTGTTCATTGTAAACGAACCATTAATATTGGTGACGCCAAGATTTGGGGAATTTTCGTTACCAGTAGTACCAATCGTGCATTGTTGGGTTGCCTAAGCTCAGCTATCACGTGGCTTGTAAACATTTATGAAGATTCTGTACTAAAACTGATTAAGCGAGGGACTATTTAGTGCACTTCTTTGTCTATTTGGGAGTAATATATCTCTTAAATATCAAGAAAATGACATATACGGCGTTATTTTTTTAATTCTCACCCCATTGAATATTAATTCTTTTGTTCGTATATCTGTGGCTATCTAATTTCCATTTTGTAATACAAAAATTGGTTTCAAAAGATTATCTCCTGTGAAATTTTAGTTTACGCAGTAATGGAATTCAAGCAAAATAGAAAAATTTTCGGCCCTAAATGTATTAAAATACGTGATCAGGAATTGTTTCCTTATAGCAGGCAACAACACAAAAATAAAAAAGGTAATATGTCAACTTGCTTCCTAAAATGCATCTTAAATATACTATGGTTGTTCGATGGTTCCAAACGTCTTTGGGGATAATATTTAAACAACCATGTACTCTTCACATATAAAAGTTTTTCTTATTTTTATGAATAAAGTCTTTTCTCCAAATATAAAAACGAAATTCCTTTATTTTCATCATATTCAAAACTGCATATGTTTTATTAGATACATTAGATAAATTATTTAAACATTGGCGTATGCATAAAAAGGTTATGGTGTAGTCAATAGGGCGCAGAATCCAAATCCATACCTTGTATGTCATTTTCTTACATATTCAAGAAGTCTTTAACAAACATAAATTTAGAAAGATGAAAAATCTTTCATGGCACTAAATTCAGTTAGATTCTTTACATATTCAGGTGGGCCTGAATAGACTTATTTTGATCCTATGAATCTGTGGTCAAACTCTGTTTCCTCCTTTCTGGAACCTTATAAATTTATTATAAATAATACATATGTACTGTGGACCATTAAGGACCAGGACAATATTCTTTAAATAATTTTTTTATATTTATCTAGTGAGCTTTTGAAACAAATACATCTAAGTTTGAGTCAGACGTACGAGCTGGCGCAGAGGTAGCCTGGGATTTCCTTGTCGCGCGCCTTTGTGGGCGGAGTTATCTCAGAAACAAACTTATTTGTGTCGATGATTCAGTTGTAATCTTGATAGGGAGTTTTTGTAAAAAACTGTAGTTATGTAACTTCAGCAAAACTTAAAACTCCATGTATTTCAGATGTTATCAACCAATGCAGAGTAATTTTTTTAAAGGGACTTGGAGTTGTGCATAAGTTTATTAAGTTTTTGATTCAAATTTAAAAATTATAAAAGACTCAACAATGATTAGCCAATTACGACAGTACTGATTATAACTGGTGAAAATCTCAACGACAATATTATAAAACGCATTATCTACATTGTACCAATATCTCAATTTTCAACAGTTCATTATTTCAAAATATTTTTCATAAACCTAAATTTTAATTTATTTTTTTAGTTGCCTTCCGAATTTTATCACCTAAGTGATGCTTAGAACTGAAATTTTCAGTTATAATTAGCAGTGACATTAATTACATATTTTCATTATCGTCAGACATTTTCTATATAGGTACATACTTTTAAATTTTTAACCTTAATATTTATAATATTGATTTAGATTTTAAGACATTTAACAAAAACAGTGATTTTTCGAACCACTTCAATAAAAATTACAACTAGCTATGGATTACCAACTTAATTAACGTCATTGGTTCAATAAGTACATCAAGAAAGCCACTATTTAAAAAATTTATTCTAATCTTCTAGTGAACCACACTTCTACATGAACAATATTTAGAAAAAATTCTGACGCTGTTGTAAAAATTCAAGTGGAACAGTCGCAATCTCGCGTTATATCGCCTGCTCTTCTGTTAATTGGGTTTTAATGGTTTGTTTTGGTAGCTCTCTGTAAATCGTTTTACACCGTCGACAGGCTGTCGAGTATTTTTTGTGTGGATCCTGATTGAGTCACTAATAATAGTTTAGTGTGTGAGGACCCCCGGAGCCCAACAAATGACTCTGTGTCAAAGGGCTGCACGCGACTGCTGCCGTCCGCAGTTCCAGTTTAAGGGGATACGGCCTGCCGACGAGCTCTCGTCGACGGTATCAATTGATAAGACGTGACGAAACTGCGGAATGGTGCCAGAAAATTGATCGAAAGTGGAAAATTATTATTAGAAACTTCTAGTGAGGAAGGGCAAGTATGCTAATACTATTATATCGAGTGCTTGGATTGCAGAATATACCATATAAAAGACCAATAATAATTCATTACATATTATATTATTATATTTCACTTGAAACATAATATACATAGTGAGTAAACTTGAAGTTTTATTTTCAGTGGATAGATCTTTGTAAAATAACTACTTGCTAAAAATTTTTCTCAGTAACAGTTGCCTAGAAATGTTAAAAAAATATTTTGAAGTTTGTTGACTTATATACGGGGTTTTAATGAACTTATGTCAAAAATTTAAAGGGGTCAAAAAGGAGAAAAAACTGAGTTAACTGGTTTCACAAACTTGTATCGGAAGTTTATGGTCATAGAGAAAAAAGTTTGGAACTGCTAAAATACATGTAGCGCAAAGAGTTTTGGACACCGGTGAAGTACAACATCAATTGATACTAAACGGTCCAATATTTGAAGCATTTATTACTTTCATCGAATATCTGAATGAATCTGAATGTTTTGTTGAGTTTTTTTGTTTCAACTGCTGGCAATAAAATTGGTTGTTTTTGGCACATAAAAGTGTCATATGTTTCGGTAATAATATAGCGTGGGTCCTTACAGTGACATATATTACGAATACGGTGAACGTAGATAAAATAGTGCGGCCGCAGAATGTACGCGAATCGTTTTTCACTTGCAATGTTCCTAGTGCTGCAAAATCGGTAATTTTCCTGAAAAGAGCAGATCATATTGAGCAGTTACGTTACAACATTAGGTGGCGATACTTACTATAACGTGTCATAAGAAAACTATTACAATAGATATTTTGTACGCACTTTATTGTTATGTAGGCTCAGTGTTTATTTTCGTTATATTACACATCACATTTTTTAGTATACAAAATGGAGATATACATAAAAGAATTATTTGTAAGTTTGTTGTATAATGATTATAGTATTCTTTTTTTTCGTGTATTTAAAAGCATTATAAACGTGAATATTGAATATTAAGAAAAAAAATACATTTAGGACATAATTTTACTCAGAACAATCCAAAATAATAGTACAAGTTTCGCAAACTTAGCTTTCAGGAAGTTGCTTGAATTATCCGTTAAATATATTTTTTCAATTTTGCTATTCTAGTTGGTAAGAAACTGTACCTATGAAAAAATCATGAAACTTCTAAAGCCTTTAAAGTGCTTAAATAGCGTTTTTCCAAAACTTTAAATAACTCACAGATATTAAAAATTACAGAAAAAAACGGCAAATGTTTTACATTTTTTTCTCAAACAAAAGTCTAGAAAATTTAAAAAAATGGGAAAATTCAGGAAACTCACAACTTTACCATTCAAATAGCGGTAAATATTTATTTAGAGAAAAATGAATATCTTCGAGATTATGTAATTTTGATAAACTGCAAAAATAAGTATCTTGTAAGAGATTGAAGCCGATTCCCCTTAAGTCGCCAGTCCAGGATTCTCTTTTTTCTCGTCTTCCTTTGCATGCGTCCTCCTTCTTCGCGAAGCCCTCGACAATACTTTATTGTTCGCGCTACGGATTGTTAACCTTCTATCATATACGGCCTCGGGACTATACCCCGCACAATGAGTTATCAGGTCCGGTCTACTCCTACTGATAATTTCTGTTAATTTGGTCAAATTTACGCACAAAAAGGTATTTTCTGCATCGAACTTTCTTTGCGAAGGATAATGAGATAAAATGGAAGAACAAATTTCTAAAGCCTACGAGTATAGTAGCTACTCCTCAAAATAAGAGAGAAAGTTCTTACGAACATACTCTCTATACAATGTGGTAGGAGGTTACAACACATTTTAGATGGGATGTTCATAACAACTTTTTCTATTATGTATTTTGAAAAATATTACAAGCCCCCAAATATTTTGTATCTAGTCACATTTGTATGCAAGGTTAAGGAGTTCATACACGTTCGGTTTGTGCCTCAAGCTCAAACTACACAGTTTTGTTATGTACTGTAACTAATTGGAAATGTACACAAAGAATTACGAATAAAAAATACCTGACCAAACTTTGGATCATATATAAAAATTAACTATTATTATAGCAACAATAAAATAGTATAAAATTGTTAATATAAAGATTCTGAATATAAAATAAGTAACAATTAAGGATATCACATAGTATAAAATTAATAATTTTAATTTATTTCACAAGTACAAAATAAATTTTTCAAAAGAATGCATGACATCGACAATTGTTAACACTCAGTACATTGAGAAAACAGAATTTAAACCTAGAGTGGCGAATATCAAATAAAAGCTCAAAATCTATAGATGAATCTGGTATACATATTTTGGGAAGACGAGTAACTGCATAGTAGATATCTCAATTGAACTTAAGTCATAATATGAACATTTTTATAAATAGTCAAATTAAATTATAATTTTTCACAAATGTCAAAACTAAAGTTGGCTTTACAAATACCTGGAGATGACTTATAAAAAAACATAAAATAAGGAATATTTTAATAATTAGTGATAGAATTGTATGTTAAAATAAAAGGACATTTGTAAAAAAATTTATTAGTTATAAGGAGTGTAGTGAAAAGTGTTGTTAAAAAAGGACATCCAAGGACTGAAAATTTTGTGAAAGGACCTTAAGCAAAAATTGGACCAGAAAATTCCAGAAAGGATGAAAAACAAAAGTTTATTGATTGCTTACGGCTTAGGTTTTTGGAGAATGCAGAGTAGAGAGGCAGCTCCAAGAAATTTAAATTTGTACAAGAAAGAAATAGTCAAGTAAGAAAATTAAACTTACCAGAAAAGTTAAAAGTTTGTTTGTTCTCAAAACCACAAGAAAGAAATTTGCCATCAAAGAGAAAATTATCCGTTACCAGTTGTGAGCAGTCCAGAGAGGTTTCCAGTGGCCCCATAAATGGTATGCAGGACATCTACGTAGTTTCCAACAATGAAATATGCAAGCTAGAAAATACCAGGTACCTAAAATAAAAATAAAGTGCACTATAAACAAAACAGATAGCTATAACCTATAAATAATCCTTTTCTATCGCATCAAACCTTAGAAAAAGGATGCAGAATAAACTATAGAACTTACCTGAATAAAAATAAATACAAGCAAATCAATCATATGTTTAAAAACTTCACAAAATCCACGAGCTCGAATAAATTTATCAATAGGGACAGCAATGTTTAATTAAAGTTGAATTTTCTGTCAATAAACAAGAAATTATGCCCTGTAAGATAGGCAAAATGCAATACAAAGATTCAAAATTGAATCATTTAAATTCATTGTTAATAAAGTAAAATTTTTCTTGAATTATAAAAACAATCCTTGTAATTTATTGTATTAGATTAGAAAAGATAACAAAATTAATAAAATATTCTTTATTATTGTTAAGGAAGATATTCACAATTTGAGTTACAAGTTGCAAGTTTTAAGTCAACCCACAAAATTTTAAGAATAAAGATTGTAATTTCAATTTTTTTTTGGTGTGTTGCATTGTACTTGTTTGTGTATTAAAATTAATAGAACCGACTCCTGAGATCACTAACAATAAAACAAGCATCTAACATCAGCTGGCAAGGGAAAAGGTAAAGTACACGGTGAGACAAAGAACGGTTTGTATTTAACTGTCAGCAGCTAACCAACATAAAAAAAATATTTACACAAACAAAACAGAGAACACAACACACAACACAAACAAACACAACTTTGGCAAAAATATTATTACACTACAATTTTGACAAAATTGTATTACACAACAGTACATTGTGTAAATCGAATTGACAATAATAGTAAGGTCAGATTTTCTTCATTTAAGAGACATCTTTTGGCTTATATGTCTAATGTATACAAGACGTTTGAAACTTGGAGAAAATGTTTAAAAGGTAAATAAATCATAGATCATCATAGAAATATATTTTTTCAAATAGAGTACATGTTTATTTGATACCTACTGACTTACGATAATAATACGAAGAAACATTTTTGGAACCTCTGACTTCTTCGATAGCTCGGTTGGCTCTGTTTACAAGTGTTCGCACAAATCGCTGTAGATAATGACGCAGCGTACTTGACTCACATTTCAAATTACTGTGTTTGTGGCCCATTTTATTATTAAAATACGCGCATATTCTATGCAAAGTATCTTTTGACAAAAAGAATACGTACTTAAAGCACAACTAAAAAAATGGACGATTTCGCTTAAGAGTGCTCTAGAATAGGCAACCAGCAATATATTTTTATAGATTTTATTACACAGTTTGTGTAAATATGAATTAATGCACAAATAACAGACTTTCCCCCATTCTAATGCAGATTTGTAATTTGCGTTTTTGAATAAGTGATTTTACAAATTTCTTTACACCAAAAAGTATTTTGAGTTTCAAACTAAGTCCATTTTGTAGCAAATCTGCGTTAGAATGGAGGAAAGAGTGTTATTTCTGCATTAATTCATATATTTAGACAAACTGTGTAATAAATATGTATAAAAATGTGTTTACTCCTGGTTGCCTATTTTTTTATAGAGCACTCTTAAGTATTTGTTCTCTAATAATTTTACCGGAAACATAAACAAAAAAACACATGTCAACGGAATGAAAACTAAAGTAGAATTAAGACTATTCTTTTTATGTATGAGACGATTCCAGAAGTTCTCAATAAGTTTTAGGTTTTGATTACTATTAATTTAAAGCACCTTTCTCTCGAAGTTTATAAACACAATTATAAGAAAATCCTTATCATATAATTGAACAAATAGATAAATTGTTGAGAATAAGATAAAGAAAAAACAATTTGATTTCTAATTAATGGTGCTATTCTATAACTTTGCGATAAAAATACCACAACATATAGGTGTAGCGTCTATTGAAACCAAGGACATTTAAATAAAGGGGACTTATTTACTTACATTTCTAGATGAAGCCTGGTCTATTCACAGTCTAATTGTATCATTGTTGTCAGCTGTATAATTATACTGGAAATGTACTTAATATTTTTATCGCAATTTTCATCACAATTGTGAAAATTATTATTATAGGATAGTATTATTAAGTTATGCATACAATATTGTTAAATTCTGTACATATTAAACTATTTTTCATTTTTCATATTTGCCATGTTTGAAGACTTGGCAACTACGCAATAATTTGTAGCGTGTTCCTCGTTCGTTTTGCCGTGGTTGGCAGAATATGGCGTCTCTTGTTAGAAAATAGTTGTGATTTTAGTAAGTGAAACGTGATTAGTGTTTATACATGTATTTTGGATAAACTTTTAAGGTGTGAATATGGTTAGACAGTGCAGAATTTGTAAGAAATTGGATTATAAACATCCACATCAGATATCCTTCCACAGGCAAGCGTTCTTGAAGGCGACTTTGGAATGTATCTGCAACTGTGGCCATTGTCGTGCGTGTGGGTAACTTTTATTTGAATAACGGTAAAATTTTATAAAACTGACTTGGTATTTTTTTAAAATTCTTGCTGAAATAGTAAGAAAACAATAATATGAACCACGTTTGGCCATTAAAATCAAAGGAAAATGCTGCACCACAAATAAGTTACAGACATTATTTATATTTAATATATTTATAGGTATTTCAATGTTATCCCCTTATACCCAACATTACAAATTTTAATCATTCATCATTTTCATTTTCCTTTACGACAAAAACCTTTTCAAAAATATATTTACAATTTTACTAAATGCACGAGCATAAAAACTGAATAAATACAACAGCAAAAATATGGTGGTGGTTCACTTATACAAAAAAATACCGAAGATGCAATCAACTGAAAGTTGCATTCATTCAACCATTTGATGTTCTCCTTTGGGAATATATTTTTATGTCTCACTGAAAATTTGCCTCAGTATTCTAAAAGTGAAATGTGAACGTTTTTAGGATGCTTGGGGATGGTGCAACAAGAAAGAAATGGTTACAGTTATTGGGATTCCAAATATTATATATATTTATTATAAAAATACTGAGTAGCTGTTGAAATATATTGACTTGGGACTATAAAATATTTTATTTTGACCCATTCAAAATGTACGACATTGGAGATGTAATCGCGCGCATCAGTTGGATGAAAATAAAGCCCTCTGCTTTCCCCTTGTCTAGCTTCACCCAACATATGAGATAGACTGTGACATGGATAGTCCCCTTTATTTAAATGTCCTTGATTGAAACATTTACCTTCGCTTTTCTGTGATATTTTAAACAAATCTGATTAATACTTTTTGCAATATTATTGATTACAATTACTAAAATGTTAAAGTTGAAGGTCATCGCATATAGTGGCTTACATGTTATAGAATAGTACCATAAAGTTGCGATTTATTTTACTTACAAAATAACTTATTTTACGTGTGTATGTCCTTTAGGAATGTGTTATTTATTTCATTATTTCATTCAACTTTTCTCCATTTTGATACGAAGTAATTCTGGCAAACGCTTGTAAAAGAAAGTTCTTAAATACAAGCAAATATTATTGTTTGTCCGGAATACCTCATTTATGGCGATATTAGGTATCCTGACAAATAGCCCCTGGCTGCGCGGACTTTGCTCAATTAATTTCAATCTACGTGACAATTTTTAATTCTCGGCGATATTAGATGGACAAGACGAAGTTGAGTGGATAGGTGTGCTTGGGATAATAGCATTCATAACTCATGTACTAATTGTGTAGCGTAGCACGTGGGCAGCGGAGAGTCTCCATAGACCTGCGGCTGACCACAAGAAACATTCTTTTGTTACACCGGCCTACTTTAATGGTTAACAAAAACTCTTTTTTGTATCTTGCTGTTATATTTCCATGGGAAAAGCTAAATTTAAGTACCATAAACTTAACATAATATATCTTAACATAAAAAAAGAGCGACGAGCTATCTACGGTCACAAATATTTACAGTTTTTATGTGAGGATTATTCCAGAGGTTCTCAATAAGTTTTAAAAATTTATATTCGAGGCGAAACTCGAATTCTTAACTTTCTGAAAACTGCCGCCACATACCATCGTTTTTATCAGAATTGATTGAGCTCTTTCTTTATTTTGACAGACTAAGGAAAGTTTTGTAAAAATCTGAATAAAACTTCCTAGACTACGTCGACCCTTCTGAGAATATTTCTAAAATCTGTTTTTCCTTGAGTTTTGAAAGCAAGGAGTCATATGATTTTTTTATGATATTTACTGTTGTCTCTGGCGCATCCACCAAATTATAGAAGTAATTGATCTTACAATTAGTCGAAAATGTCGCTTCCTTAACTTTTTATTCTAAGAAAGTTTCAGCCTCTCCTACTAATTGCAAGTTAGTTGGATTCTCTTTAGTGATGATGCCTCAGACAAATCCACAATTTGTACAATAGATCAAATGCAACTGTGTTTTAGTAGTATTTATTTGAAATATTTTGTTAGTAGTTTATAATTCACTATATATAATTGATTGATTAAAGATATTTCTCATTGTACCAAAGTGGTAACATTGAATGTAACCACTTTTATAGCCACTGTTTGTAAAAGTACTGAAAAACTTTTTAGTAGTGACGTCACAAACTGCAAATAATAGGCAACCCCATAGTACACATTGTCATGAAGAATTTCTCTCAGTATTTTTACTAGATCGATTTTCGACCTTATGTACTTTGGACATAAGTGCCAAAAAAATGTCTTCTTTTTCATATCACGATATTTTAGCTGTATTAGAAATATTTAAGAAGTTTCAAACCCCAAGTGACAAACTAAAAGAATTATAGAATTTATATTTTTAAATTTATAGAACAATATTGACTTTTATAGTAATTAATAAATTAAAATTATATCAATGTTACTGAGCATATTAAAGATAATTTCATGTAAGCGAAGTAGCCTTGCAACAAGATACCATTCAATAAACCATTTGAAGAAAAAAAAAACACTCGATAAACATACTGACACAGCAGAGCACCAAGAAAAACAATAAAAAAATACTTGGTAGAACTAGAAAATGACAAGATTAAAACAAGAGAAAATACGCTAATGATGACAGCGATAACATTTATCAACAAGATCTCACCTGCGTATGAGACTATTCTTTCCGAGCATGAGCATTAGGAATAATACGGTTAATGTCAAACTTTTAGTTTATCTAAATTTAGAAATATTTTTTATATAGTTTTTTTTTTGTAAATTTTAAGTACATTAGTGTATCTATTTTACCAAACACGTGTTGTTTGTTCTTAAATAATTCTTAATCCTTGTAAAAATAAATTCATTTGAAGTTGTTCATTTTTATAGTATCTAAATATATAAATAGTACACAAGGGTCAGATTCGATCTGTACAATTTCAACTATGACAATTTGTTTCGGGTTGCCTAAATATGTGACGACACACTAAAAGAGTCTATTAAAGGAGTAGAAAGAGTACAACATAATGTATTAAATAAAATCATGTATTCTCCAATTCACAAAAATTACTATAAGGCCTAAACTTTATTTATCCGTTCGTTATAATGTGCAGTCGATTGTTTTTTGTTTAATATAATTAACTTTATCCGCAAAATTTCAATAAATTATATCATATCTACAACTTAAAGACCTTATTTTAAAACTATTGTTTAAAAATAGCCAATAGCCAAATAATATGTTGTATTGGTCTCATCTGTATAAAATATGTACTCGTAGTTATGATCTAGTTAAGGACACCATAGATACAAAGTGTACCTAACAGCGATGTCGAAATAAGAAAAAAACAAGAGTAATAATTTTTCCTAAAGCGATTGTTAAGAATTCGACGTTCCTTCAAATGTTGGACATGAAACACAGTTTTTGATCAACTAAGTACTCAAGAATCATTAAAAATATAGAACTTCGGGCTTGGATTAGCCTGACTTTCCCATGTAAAATTTGGCTTAAAACTAACCAGTAGGCACCGGAGTAGTTAGATTGGATCTGATGGATTTGCAAGAAATTATTTAAATTGCAAAGAATTTTCTTTTATAGATTTCAATCGACTATTTCCAAATAACATTTTTGTTGAATTTTCTTCATAAAATGCACATGGTTCGCAGTTAAAAGTCAAAAACCATAGAAAAGTTAAGCTTTGGTGCACGATTCATAAATAGTTATCCAAAACTGTAAAAGATGTCAAATAACTATTTTTCACAGTTTATACCGCTTAATTTCTTAAAATGTTTTTCATTAGTTTTTTGTTATATTTTATTTCACAATATTTTAATTAGATTTTCAATTATGGCGTGTTTGTTTCTATTATTGTTTTTTTTATTGTAATGTACAGGATCATCCGCTAAAGTGATGTTCCCTTAGTTCTTCAAATATATCGGAAAAATGGAATATGATTTATTCATTAATTTTTCATAAGGAGTTCTGCAATCCTGAAAAAAAATTATAGGAATGTTAAAAAATATTCTTCTCTTCTCGATGAAATAAATTAATTTATCTTAAAAAATTAATGAATAAATCGTATTTACTTTTCTGATATTTTCATAGGCAACGCTGATCTATAGTCACATTTGGATGTGATGTTCTTGTACTTTTTTCTGTTATGTCCATGTAGTATTATTTCATTTCGTTTGTGCTATTTTTCTTCGAGTTTAAGAATTGACATATTACTGAGTTTATCTATCTTGTAATTCGACTTGTTTCCGATGGATTGTGGTACTGAATAAATAAAAAAATAAGTAACTAAAGAAATAAGTAAATAAAATAAAAAAAAAGTAAATAACAGTCTTTCGACTGTTCTTCAAGACGATCTACAGTTCTCGCAAGATACTTCCGACGAGCCGCTGGCCTAAGGAGAATGTGGGTGCCGGCAGCGTGCTTCATCATCTCCAGGAGGTCCAGGTGACGTGGAAACTATCGTTCCCACAGCGTCCTGCCGCTGGCCTGATAGATGACACCGTGATCTACCTCCTGCCAGTCACCTTTCACTCCGGCATCAATTCACGCCACTGATTAATAACTAAAAATGTAGTAGGAACAACAATGCCGACGGTGGAGCGTCGCGTGACAAATATCCCTTTACGGAGGGGATCGGGGAGACATTGTTCTTCTCTGGGAATCCTCATTAAGTACACAGTTTTGTCTGAATATTTTTCGGTGGAATGCATTGGTTACAGCTTAAAAAATTTCAGCGAAAATTGAAATTCGATCCAAGCAGCGTTTACATGAGAGTCTCAAATCGACTTATCCGTAAAGTTTTTGATGTTTAATGTTTACCAAACAGCGAAAATAATGGTGTTCATCAGAGGTGGAGCCAAAGAGTACATTATATGTTTTTTTCTTAATTTCAAATGTAAATTTATATTATTTAGTTTTGCATGTTCGATCTTTAACATTTTTTTGGTTTTATGTAATGAAGAAACTTTAAATTTATGTATATATGTATTATATTCTGGCGTACGTTACTGATCTATGGTTTTCTTTTGTTTTAGGTAAGTATGCCTCACTACCAACCCTTTGGCCGAAGAAATTTCAAGGTTATGTATATATTTTAATAACATTTTACGGAATTAATTTGATATCTCGTTTGAAATGTTATAATTCGTTTCAAAATATTTTTTGTTCTTGTCGGAAGTTTAGGGAAAAAAATGTTTACTTATGCGAGTGTTCCTCAAACTTTTAAACTTATTTTTAATTGTGAGTTGTTTAATACCAAACATGTGCATTGTTAAGATTTTTTACAGATTGAAATATCAAATCAAATAATTCCATTGAAGATACTTTTTTGGTTTATCCAAAAAATATATTGGTTTAATAGTGTTGTTACCCATTTGTTTATACTTCATTTTAAAATATTTGATACATATTTCATTCATTTTTATTATTGGCCATTTCGTACAAAAAAAACAACCATTTCGATTTATCGTATGGAATGAAGTGTCTAGTTTGATGAAGTTCACATATTATAACTGTAGTAAAGATAACATCGTCTATGTTTTCCGACAGACATAAATAATTTCAGCTTAGAATTCATCAATATAGCGACTATTGCACATTTACGCTGTCAAAAACTCTACTGAAGTTTTCATCATATTTCGACATGTTTTACATACTCTACGTTACGTTAACAGGGTTTTTAGGGGTAGCCGAATTTCATTATTACCTTATTTTTTTTTTTAAACTTAGAGGTACCTAAAACATCTTAAAGGACCCCCACTGGTTTTATGAAGATGCGGGCTCGGTCAAATTGACTGAGTCAGTTCTGCTGATGATGACTGCACAGTAGCATGAGTACAATATTGCAATAAAAACAGTAACTTTTGTGAAATGTTTATAGAAAGAATTAATTGGATGGCACATGTCAAAAATGTTAATTAGCAACTTTTCGAAGTCGTCCGATTAATTTTCTCTATAAACATTTCACAAAAGTTACTGTTTTTATTGCAATATTGTATTCATACTACTTTGCAGCCATCATCATCAGAAATTAGTATAAGTAGGAAATAATTAATATTGATTTTTGGACTGTGGAGACTTTTGGTCTGCAACACGAAACCAAAAACTTTTTACAATTCCAGCCAATTTGACTGAGCCCATATTTTCATACAGCCAGTGCGGAGACCGTTACAATTCGGAGTTAAGTTTTAAGTTCTTAAGTTTTTAACCGTCAAAGTTAAATTTACAGGGCTATCCTATCCTAGTAGAAGTAGACCTTTCTTTACTTTTGAATGGGGGAAGTTGGCCTAATTTAGTATAGTTAGACTGGAGTATCTCCAGATACTCGCATACAATAAAAATTTTACAAGTAATACAACCCCAAAATTTCGTGATTTAATATTAAACCGTTTTGAAGTTATGCAATAAAAACTGTCTCCTGAGTTACCCCTTCAAGGGGCTGTACCTCCCTTAGGGGCCGCCACTGACAAAAACTCTACTGATGTTTTCATCATATTTCGACATGTTTTACATACTCTCCAATTTTGAGTACTTATTTCGTTAACACCTTGTATATGAGTTTTTTTTTTGGTGTAGCCGAATTTGATTATTAGCTTATTTTTTTTAAACTTAGAGGTAGCTAAAAACATCTTAAAGGACCCCGCACTGGCTTTATGAACATATGGGCTGGGTCAAATTGACTGAGTCAGTTCTGCTTATGATGACTGCAATGTAGCATGTGTAGAATATTGCAATAAAAACAGTAACTTTTCTGAAATGTTTATAGAACAAATTAATTGGATGGCACATGTCAAAAATGTTAATTAGCAACTTTTTGAAGTCGTCCGATTAATTTTCTCTATAAACATTTCACAAAAGTTACTGTTTTTATTGCAACATTCTACTCATACTATTTTGCAGCCATCATCAGTAGAACTTACTATAAGTAGGAAATAATTAATATTGATTTTTGGACTGTGGATCAGTAACAAAAAACCAAAAACTTATCACAATTCCAGCCAATTTAACCGAGCCCACATTTTCATACAGCCAGTGCGAAATCTATTACAATTCGGACCAACTAAAAAATCAGCGTCTACTGATGTAACTTTTTAACGGTCAAAGTAAAATTTACAGGGCTATCCTATCCTAGTAGAAGCAGACTTTTCTTTACTTTTGAATGGGGGAAGTTGGTCTATTTAGTTTATTTAGACTGGAGTATCTCCAAATACGTGGCAGTCGCAAACTGTTGACTGCAGAAAAAATGTAAATTTCATTTTCTCTGGAACAGTACATTTTAGTAACAATTTATAGCACCATATTCGTTAAAGTACACAAAGCATCTCAAAAAATATCTGTATTTCTTCAAAATTGCTTTGCATGAAGATACCTTGAACTGTAACTTAGTCACATCTGGACACCCCGTAAAGTGTTTTACTCCCGGAAATTAGCTAGAAAACTACCCTCTTATTCCACAGTATTTTGAAACGAAGTATACTATCTTCAAAATATTCGAAGAAAAAAAAATTTTGCTATTTATATATATGTTTCACTTGCTGTTGTTTCGTTGGCAATCATCCGGCTTTCTCGCTTTTCCCCGAGCCTAACATTTCGAGGGTCGCCGGCCGAATGGGGCGGAGGGTTAGGCCGACACGAAAGGGAGATAAAGAACGGGAGAAGGAAACGCCGCGCGGCCGAGAAATAATGCATAATTCGGTCATAAAATATGTCGGGGCTCCGTAGAATTGAACGCTATCCTTCAAAGCGGGCAGGTGGGGGGCGGGGAGCGCTAGATTTATTGGGCAATAAAGTATTATAATTAAACGAGCGCAGAACCCGCGATGTCACTCGGGCTACGTCTATAAATCTAAAGGGCGCTACGGCCGGACGGCCCTCATGCAGAGCAAAGGTGAGTCGAACGTCCCCCAGGGCGGCGGCCAGCGGCGCACCGAACACCGCGTAGCGGGAGCGTCACCCCCTAATCATAAAACACTATTATCCTAAATTACTAATCGCTCCGTCTTGTGCAGTTATGTTGGTACAACTTACTATTTGTTATGTTGTTCCCAGTTTTACAAATAATACTTCATGGTTACTGGAAATCGTCAGAGATCACTTGATTATATTGCGATATGACTTTACGAAAGCTTTACAAGTTCTCTGGAATTAAATCTAGAATTTCCAGAGCATATTTCTTATTTATTGATAGAAACATTAAAGCTTGACTGGAAAAAATATTTTTTATCTTTTGTAGTAGCTTTAAAAGGTTTATAGAACCTTTAAAGAAAACTTATTGACTTCTGTAGAGAATTTTTTGTAATTCGTTGAAGTGAAGATTTTCTTTTGTAGTAAAAATGAAAACATAGCTACTTCCAAATTACTAGAAACAACTACAAACGATTGCAGATTCATGGCTTGGAGTATAGTAACTATATAAACGATATGTACGCTGTTATAAACGATTTTAAATTCCCGCTTTAAAATATAATGATTTTGATTTAGATTTCGAGGAATTACAAATGAAATGTATCTTATTACAAGCAACTACAAACGATTTTAGATCCAAGGTATAGAATATAGAAATCACGTTGAATTCTGAACAACTACAAACGAAATATATGCGACTGCAAGCAAATATAAGCGATTCTAGTCCATGATTTCGATGGAGTGCAGTGATCTTGATTTTGATTCAGATTCAGTTTGGTCTCTAGTGGTTTTGCTTAAGATTTGGAAAACTAGCAATTAAATATACCCTTCAACGAATGATTTTAGATCCGCTATAAACAACTGTAAACGATTTTAGATTAACGGTTTGGTCTGTAATGATTTTGCTTAAGATTTCGATTCAGACCAAAACTTGTACCCTGCAACAAACGATTTTAGATCCACAAGTAACTTCAAACGAAATACCTACTGAAACAACTGCAGTATGCATTATTATTATTATGGATTATAGTGATTACGTTGGGTTTTGAGAAACTATCCATGCGCTACTACGATTTTAAATCCACAGCTTGGACTAGTGATTTTACTTTAGATTTCGAGGAACTACAAATCAAATACTGCAAGCAACTACAAACAAATTTAGGGCCCTAGCTTGCAGGATGTCGTCTTCCAGTTAGTTTCTTAGGAACTAAACCACTACAAGCGAGTCAAACCTAAATTTTAAGTAATAATGTCGTGGAAAATAACTACTCAGCGGACTAGAGCCCTGCCCAGCATTGAACTGTCGACATGTTTTGAATGTGGGCGAGATATTATCTACAAAGTGAATTATATCCCTATCTTTAACACTTATAACATAATTAGGATCTTCTTCATACCAGTGAACAAGTGAATGTTGTGGAAAAATTATGATTGACATATGAACTTGTAACTAGAAGCGTTTTACGGATTTTGCACACGACAACATAATTACAAACCTAGAAAAACTGTTAACATTTTCCTTGCTACTACAAACAAAAATTCTCTGATCACATTCAATAACAAACGATTCTTTATACGATTAATCGTCAGTTTGCAGATTTTTTAAAGATCTTATATTTTTTCTGGAGAGCTACATCATAGATGAAATAGAAAATATTTTAGAAAACTATCTATATATCATCAGGTGCCAGTCTCATATAGCCACAACTAACGTCAATATTACGTCACAATGACAGACAGTGACTAGTATGTTTTTAAGTGATTTGAGGAGAAAATATATTTTTTCTTTGTAAGATTTCTGAACTCTTTTCCATCAACTGTCGGCGGCACTGGTTTATTGAAACAATTCCAACGTAAATCATCCAGATAAAACGCACTGACCGCTTATGAACTTTCTATGAACGGGCGTCGGAAATCGGAATATGGACGAGTATTTCAAAGTATTCATTGGCGGTTGACGGTGCAAAATTATGCTGTTCTGTGCAATTGCATTACATTCTCGTTCGAGCCATCCATTAGGTACGAAACGAAGAGAACGAAATAGAATATTAGTGCTTATACATAGTATTAAGTCTATCACAAAACATATAATCACACTGAGAAAAATTTGGAGTCAGTAATTATTGATCAGCGCTATCATAAAGCATCGTTGTATTTTTAAATCTTAATTTGTTTTATTTATTGAAAATTTATTGAAAGTGACCGATACAACAATACTTAAAGTTAGTTAAGTGTTAGTTCTCGCATGCGTTGTTAGTTGCTACTATTTCAGGAAACAACACTTTTTAAATTTATGAACTAGCTTTAGATTTTTGAGGTTATTTAGGAACACCAATAAGGGCTGCAAGAATTTAGATCAGTGCAAATATAGGTCCTTGAGGAACTCCATGATGTCTATAATTAGTCTCATACAGGGTGTCCCAGAAAAGACTGCAGATTACTGGCATCAAAAAAATATTATTTATATCAACTTTTCTTCATTCAAAGTTAAGGTCTATTGAGGTGTATTTCAATGAGTAATATATTTTTAGAAAATGTAGGAAAATAATAGAGTATTACTTTTTGGAGGGTTTTCATCTCTTTGACTTTACCATAAAATTTTTAATATTACGTCAAGGGCTTTTTTACATTCTCTGACATGGAACTATGCTTATCTTTGTCTCTGAAACTTACATATTTCCTACAGATTTCGAGTAAAACATATATATTTACGAAATTAAATGTGCTGATAGTGCAGGGTGTTCGAGAAATTCGTGTTATATTAAGAGGAACAATTCCAAATAAAAATAAGAAAACAGTTTATAAGAATATGGTTTCTAAAATGTTTCCTATGGCTGTTTAAATATTGCTCCCAAAAATGCTTTTTTATATACGGAATATCACTGTTTCAAATACATATAGGTATAAAATTCTCGAAAATCCTATACGGAGTGTTTCAGGGAGAATAGTCAATACTTCAGTATGTTATAGTATCGTTCATTTTGAATAAAAAAGTGAATATGCATATTTGTTCAAATCTCAATGATACAGCAATTGCAATGTCGATTGAATCGAGTGCAAAACAGATAAATTATTATTATCGAGTAGGCTCCCACCAAACAATTGATATTTAGCATTAATTTTTTGACGTATGTATGTGTGAAATTTATTTGAAATACCGCACATTTTTTCTGACGCTGAATACGCTGATATGGTGTTTTGTTGTGGGTTTTTATGGGAAGAGTGCCTGCTGCTCGTAGAGAATGTCGAAGACAATTTCCTAACCGAGTGTTACCATCAGATTCAAGAGCATTTATTTATTCGACCATTCGACATACTACGAAATACGGGCTTTGGTCCACGTAGTCGTTTTCATTCTGAAAGTGCAGTTGAACAAAAAATTAATGTGAATGAAGTAGAAAATATCGTTCAATCGGTAGAACGCAGTCTATCTACAATCACAAGAAGAATTTCTGCGCGGTTCCTCATGTAAGAGTATGGCGAACATTGCACAAACAAGGCTTGCATCCTTTTCATGTCCAACGAGTGCAATCATGCCAAGAGATTGAATTTTGTGAGTGGATAAATGCTAATCGGCAACTGATACTTTTTACCGAAAATCGACTTTTAATCGTAATGGTACTAATAACACTCGCAATAATCACGGTTGGTCTGACGACAACCCACATGCCAGTGTAGAAGCTTCCAGCAAAGATTCTCCGTAAATATCTGGACCGGAATGATTGACAATAAATTGATTGGGCTCTTTGTATTACCCGATCGTCTAAAAGCGACACAAGTTATTTAGAGTTCTTGCGGAATGAACTTCTAATATTGTTAGAGGATGTTGCCTTGACCACAAGGACCAGCTATGATTTTCCAATATAATGGTGCTCCCGCTCACAACAGCCGTCAGGTGACGCAATATCTAAATCAAGCTATTGGAGACCAGTGGATTGGTTGTGGTGGGTCCATCAATTGGTTTTCAGACTTAACTCCAGATTATGGACTATGCGGATGAATGAAAAGTGATGTTTGTAAAGAAATTGTAAATAAACGTGATGAACTGATCGCTCGCATTATGACCAGCCAGTGCAACGAGAATAAAGCGACGCCCGGAAAAACTGCACAGCACAATATGCAACATTTTCATTAGAAGTGTGCGGTGTTTGGCGGCAGAACTTTTGAACCATATCTTTAATCTCTAAAAATCAAAATGCTTTTTGTATATCAAATATTGGTTTTTAAAATTAATAAAATGATATTCGTTTGTGCTTTATTTCCACTGGCTGTATGTCGGTAAACATTTGAGACTTGGACACACATTCATATGGTTCAAAATAAACGATATTATAACATACTAAAGTAATAACTATTTCTTCTGAAACACTCGGCAATTTCAGTTGGTACGTTTATACCGAAAATTTTCCCGTTTTATGTGAAATGTATACCAGATATGAAAATTTCAGAAAACAAAAATGTTTAAACGTCAAATTTATATTTGTAGATTAAATAATCGTTAGGGTATCAACAAAACTGTTGTAGGGTAGGTCCTTCAAAAAAATAATCTCGCATACGTCTCTAGGTTCTTAAAACTGTATTTATATATTTCATTTTAAAAGCAAGTTGATCCCAGTAGACTGTGTCATTAGTTATTTCGCGTTGGTTTACAAGAAGATTTCGTGTCTCCAAAAATATCCCGGTGCCAATGACAAATTAATGCGATGTTAAGTTCTCCCAAAACGATATTGTAATATATACAGTGCAACCTCTTTAATCCGAACACCACATTGCCAGGCATTGTTCGTATTATCGAATCTTTCGGATTATCGAACATACTATAAAAATTTGTACATACACATTTTATTACAACAAATAAATATATATCATATAAGACACATAAAACTTATATAAGGTAAAACATAAACATGTAGTTACATATACATATATGTATTATTTTACGCTTTTCACATTTTTTATTTTTCTTCCAAATAAACTCCAAAATTGTTACACAAAACACGACACGCAACAGGTTCCTTGCCATCGTTCAGATTTAGCCGTTCGGATTAGTGTGTGATCGGATTAACGTGTGTTCGGATTAAAGAGGTTGCACTGTACTAAAATATTGACTATTCCTTCTGAAACAACCGGTATTTCAGGACGTTTATACCGAACCTTTTCCCGTTTTATGTGAAATATATATCAGATATCAAAATATCAGAAGAGTCAAACATATTTAAATGTCAGATTTATATTTATAGATTAAATAATCGTTAGGGTATGAGGGAAAATATTACAGGGTAAGTCACTTCAAAAAAATAATCACGCTTACGTCTCTACATTCCTAAAACTGTATTTATTTCATTTTAAAAGCAAGTTGTTCCCAGTAGACTGTGTTATTGGTTATTTCGCGTTGGCTTACAAGAAGATTTCGTGTCTCCAAAAATATCCCGGTGTCAATGACAAATTAATGCGCTGTTAAGTGTTCCCAAAACGCCTCCTCCTGAAATTGAAAAATCTAGTAAGCGTTAAACGTGACATCCGTCAACCAGCGGCTGCGTCTCAAAAGACGCAAAAAACGCTGCCTGACAATAGCCGTGATGGACTGTTGAGCAGGTGCTGGCAAATTTTCAGCTGTTGGTATGCGACACTACGGCCCGATACAGACACTATTTCGTTACGAATTTAACCCGACGTGCGCTGTTCTTAATGTCAGCGCAACTGCATCAGTCACGATGATGAGTTTCTCGGGCTCACCGTCCAGAACCGGCTTGAAAAAATTATTATTTGGATGAAGAAGAACTCAAATATGAGGATAAAACGTCGAAAATACAATTTACCTGAAACATTTTGAGTTTATTCGTTATAGAGAATCTCGTAGAAGATATAGCGTGCTTTAATAATAAAATAAAAATGTTTCTTGTACAAAAATATCCAGAAGGAAGCCAACGTGGTCTAAGAGAATATTGAAGTACGGCTCTGTCCAGGCTGGTATGTCCAAAGGCCATCTAATAATGTTTGAAATAGATTTATGTGCCAAACGCATGTTGAATAAATCCAAACGACTGTCTCTTGGAATCACTATGGATTTGTTATACCGCACAATTAACAGTAGACAGAGATGTCTTGTGCTAAAAATATATATGTCGCAATAAAACAAAAGGACTGTCTACCAAGAACCGAAATGTGCTGCTTACAACTCTTAGACGATAGATAATTACGTTTGAAAAGCAGTTTAATATATGTTCGTTAATTTTTTGTCATCTCTTTCCACTCATATCACCAGTTACGCGTTTTACTAGTTTAATCCAGCTGTCTAAGCAATCATTAATGAATATTGATCAGGCTATAATAATTAGCAAGCCTCATTTCCATTGTGAAGTCTGTCTCAATTATTCTATCAATGCTATATATAATAATAAATCAGGAAATTGCTTGGACAGTAAAAACTAAGCTGTGTCCAGGTAGGTAGTGGTCCTGTTTATATTATGTTGTGTATCTAGTAGTTCTCCGTGCATTTATTTGTGCTTGTTTTGGTGGCGGTCAAACATTCGGGGGATGACGTAAGTCAAGATGGATGGTTGGTCCCATGATAACTATAATTATAATAAATCAAAGGTAAGTGGACAGGTGTCAACTGGAGCGGTTTGTTATTTGTGTAGGATCGGCTTGTGGTCTTTCCGAGGTGTTGTTATTGACCGGAGTTGGTGCTATGTGCTACTCTTCGACGTTTGAGTTTGACTAGGAATCTGGAAAATCGAGAAAAATCAAGAACTGGTGACTACCTGGATCGATGTCCTAGGTCAATTTCGTTTTCTAAAAATGTGCTTTTGAATTGCGGTCTAGCAGAATTTTTTATAATGAAAATTTGCGTTTTTTTTTAACTATTTCTAATATTTCTTGTGTATAAAGATATATAAACAACATAGATATTTAAAGAGTAAATGAAATCGATTGACAGAAATAAAATTACGATTTTTAATATACAGGATGATTCAGAACTTATCAAAACAAATTTTTGGATGTACAAGTAACTCTTACAAATACAATTTTGTAAAGAAAATGTCAAAAAGGGCAGTTCGAAAATACACTTCTGCACGGCACTGGAAACTGGTCCACTGTAAAACCTGACCTCGCACAATGGCTTGGCGGCAAAATGTGATAAAAATGGACAAAAACCTGAAAGAATTTTGCAAGGAAAGTAATAAATAGAATTTTATAGCACCTATTTTATATTAACAAATATCAACTCCGAGTTGCTATACACGCAAGCCATTTTTGACACTAACTACTAAAAAACTATTGTAAACACTATTGCAACAACGATTGTAAAAACGGATTTCAGTATTCGAAGTCACTGAGGCCATGTGGCTCTCCACGCGTGTTACGAATGACGTTAGAGACTACAGTTGTCCAGGTCTGTAATGGTTGAAAGTATACAACTTCAATAATTTTTTTCTCGGAAACTATAAGGATTTTACAATTTTTTTTATGATATTGGCTCCATTTCTCATGCCGCATCTATTCCCAAATTTTTTTGGATAAATTGTGCTCCACCCTGTATACTGACTACCACAATGATACAATGGAAATCTTTTTGGAACCGCTGACACCACCACGTGTTGGGTGCACACCTATTTGTAATTTTCTGTACATAAAGATATACAGCCAAATGGTAGTTTTCACGAGCTTTGTCGTACGTTACCACCATGTCCATAAAATCGAAATTACTGTATTGATGGACTATTTTGCTATGTTTATTCGCACTTATAAAGTAATGAAAACTAAAGTAGAACTGATGAATTTTTTTGTTTACTGCAAAAAAGGATAAAAATGCAGACGACACGTTATTCGCTGCTCTTTTTATGTAATAGGTACGTAAGTTGAGGACGGTTCCAGAAGTTCTCAATGTGTTTCAACAGTTTTAGTTACTATAAATTTTAAGCACAGTTTTGGAATGTTGATTACTGAAAATGGTTATTTTATCCACACCCTATATAATAGTAAATCGGATAAAGATTGATAGTTAGATATTGTCACAATTCGTTATATGTATTTGTGACATCTTTTTGCACATTACAGGACTTTGACGAGATACTAATACTAGAAACTAAAAAACTTATGACTTATGTAATTGAAGACTTATATGGAACTTATCTTTTGTTTGGAAATGACATTTGTGTTAAATGCTAAATAAAATAAATCAAGTTAGAATTAAAACTATGAATTTACCTACCTAATTAATTATTTATTTCAAAAAAATTAAAAACTGTAAAATTTCCTTAAGAATACTACCTTAATTTTTTATTTAATAAAATTGTTGAAACCGCAAGGGGTGGTTGATACGAAATTTATTTAAAAAAAACAACAACCTACATTCCGCTACGTACTAATAACCCACCTTGTATATTAAATAAATTTATGATCATCAAATATTAAAAAAAATTATATTACAAGCTGTTTAAAATATAATTACGAATTTTGTTTATTTGGAAATATATTTTCTGCAGTAGGTATTTCAATACCAAAATATGAAAATAGTAGCTAATTAACGAAATTATGATTAAATAACCTAACTGCGACACCGCTGCAGAATACCATATGAAACTACATAGATATTCGTTGATTTTTTAAAAACATTTTTATCAATACCTACATCATATATTTAAATAAATACAGTAACGCAAAAAACAGGTATTGATAAAAATATTGTACAAAATAAATCCGTAACTACACCTGGCAACATTGCCAAAGTGTTGTTTATATGTTGCTAGGATACGCGTAGGAATGCGGGCTGCTGCATTTGATTTTTCCTAAAATTTTGCTGGTGGTGTACTCTATCGGCAATTCGGAAATTTAAAACTGCTGGCTTATTCCAGTAGCAGTCTGGGGCGATAGCTATTTTGCCTGTGGTCTAAGTCACTCAAATTTGACAAAAATACGTAGTGTTTCATTCTTAATAATATTTTGTGCAGTTTACTTGTGTACAGCCAGTATTTATTTTAAATTTCCAATTATAAAAATTATACGGAGCAAAGCCACAAACAAACCCTAAAATTTAACCCTACGTATTATAGGGGGACGGCCAAGCTGCAGTCCCATCTACAGGTCAATTGACACGTCCTTTTCGGTACATAAACAGAACCTGGCACGAACTTGATAAAAGTGTGGAATTATTTTTGTCCGTCCGTGATACAGGCATACATTATTAAATCAAATAAATCGCGTCGTCTGTTTATGAGAGCCTTGTCACCGAGATGAGTCCGCGGGCCAAATATAGAGAGACCGGGCCGACTGCGATTTGACTAATGCCCCCGGACAAGAATGTGTCGTCGATGTAATGTTCTTTTTGACATAAATCGCGCGCGCTTCGACGGACAAATGACGCACGGGGTGGAGGATTACTGACAAACTCACGACCGAAACTTGACTGATATAATGGACAGCTCGGCGTTCTAAATTATCTCCTGATGGATTTATATTTGAAAGGTTGAGTGCAAATAGTGATAGTGCGGCGGTGCAGCTGCCGGTGATTAATTCTCGGTTTAGTGCCCAGATTTCGTGTCGCCAGATATTTAATAAATCTGGTTTCGTTTCAACTGTCGCTATTTAAATCCCACTCTGAAAAACGATTCTTCACTTCGATCGCTGTCTATATAGCCACCAAAGCGATAAAATCAGCAGAAAACATTCCCTCTTAGTTACCAAGGCGCTAAAGTTGACTTATTTTCAAAAATTTGTTTGAGTTTATAATCATAATACTTTAATTAAGTAAAGTTGTTCCACTTCAAAAATGATGGACAAATGAGACGTAGAGTATGATACATTTTATTTAAAAATAATAACAATCGATCATCCCTATGAAAGAAGTTTGCCAAATACAACGAAATTCAGCCTGAGGTAGGGCAAGAGGAAAAACTAGATGTCAGTACGAATCGAGTCCATCTTGGATGGAAATCAGAGGAGGCCAAAATTGAAACTCTAATGCGAAGAATCTTACAGGACTAAGTCGGAGCCACCATCGCATGCGATCGAACGTCAACTTTGGTGCTCCGGATATCTTGAAGGCCACGAGAATTATTTAACTATTTCACAATAAAATAAAATAAAAATATGTGAATATGCTGAGAGCATATACAGGGTGTTAGTAAATAAGTGCGACAAATTTCAGGGGGTGATTCTACATGAGAAAATAATGGCAGTTTGCTTATAAACGTATGTCCGCAAATGATTCGTTTTCCGAGATACGGGGTGTCAAAGTTTTTCTTAAAAACTGACGATTTAATTTATTGCTCTGAAACCGGTCGAGATGTGCAAATGAAATTTGGTGGGTTTTAAGAGGTAGTTATTGCGCATTTTTTGACACGCAATTAAGAATTTTATGTTCATCATTGGCGCGCGTACGGGTAATAATCTCAATTTTTTTAAAGAAAAAAATGGTACGCCACTGAGATATTACAAATTAAAAATCATTTTTGAATTCCTCGTTCAATTTGTGACAAAAAATCTCTCTTGCCTTTTCTTCGTATGGGGCGCCGTTTTGATGCAAAAAAATAAAACATCTTAACGCGTATTTTTTATTTCTTTAATACATTATCAAGAACTATCTAATACAATAACATTAAACCAGAACAATAACAGAAAATAACACTAATAAAATTTTGAAAAGGCGCAAAGCTACAACAAATGTTCAAAATGACCTCCCTCAGACGTGACACAAGATTCAACTCTTCGCCTCATTGATTGTCGTATTCGCGCAAATATTCCTGGTATATTTCTTATTGTCTCACAGCCGACTATAATTCGATTCCTCAGGTCATCAACATTTTCAACGGGAGTGGAATAAACTAATGACTTAAGAAAACCCCAAATGCAAAAATCAAGAGGATTTAAATCCGGCGATCGAGCAGGCCAATGTTCCGTACCTCCCCTACCTATCCAACGATTTGGATATACTGTGTCTAAGTGATTACGTACATTAATGCTAAAATGGGCTGGTGCACCATCATGCATGTACCATAGGTGTTGTCTCAGCTGTAGAGGAATTTCTTCAAGAAGAACAGGTAACTCTTCCTGTAGGAAATTAAGATAAGATTCGCCTGTTAGTCGTTGTGGGAGGAAATATGGACCGATTAAATGATCATCAATTACCCCAAGCCATACATTTACGGAAAACTGATGCTGAAAATGAGCTTCAAAGATTCCATGGGGGTTTTCCTCAGCCCATAAGTGATTGTTATGGAAATTTCGTATACACTGTCGTCCAAAAGTAGCCTCGTCAGTAAACAAAACGGCATTTAAAAAATTAGGAATTTGAGCGATTTGATGATTAATCCATTGGCAAAAAAATAGGCGCGGAAAAAAGTCTCTAGGTAGTAGAGCTTGCACACGTTCAATATGAAACGGATACAGTTGCTGTTCTTTAAGAATTTTAAATACAGTGAAGTTGCTTACATTCAATATGTTGGCAATTTTTCGAGTACTTGTTTCAGGTGACTCCGCAATTAACTCGAGAACTTCTTCTTATAGTTGCACAGTTCGTACTTCTAAAACTAAAAACTTAATAAATTAATAATGACGAAACGCTAATTTGACATTTCTTAAAAATATTCGTATTTAACAGACAAATGTTGACAGTAGCCTACTAGGTAATGTATTGAAGAAATAAAAAATACTCGTTAAGATGTTTTATTTTTTTGCATCAAAATGGCGCCCCATACGAAGAAAAGGGAAGAGAGATTTTTTGTCACAAATTGAACGAGGAATTCAAAAATGATTTTTAATTTGTAATATCTCAGTGGCGTACCATTTTTTTCTTTAAAAAAATAGATTAATACCCGTACGCCCGCCAATGATGAACATAAAATTCTTAATTGCGTGTCAAAAAATGCGCATTATCTACCTCTTAAAATCCACCAAATTTCATTTGCACATCTCGACGGGTTTCAGAGCAATAAATTAAATAGTCAGTTTTTAAGAAAAACTTTGACACCCCGTATCTCGGAAAACGAATCATTTGCGGACATACGTTTATAAGCAAACTGTCATTATTTTCTCATGTAGAATCACCCCCTGTCGCACTTATTTACTAACACCCTGTATATATCTTTTTATATATTTTAAAGGGTTGCAAATTCCCTTGGCAGTTGCGAATGGCTGAACATTTTCAGGACTGGTTGCCACATCGTTGGTTTAGGCTTTTTAACGTTTCGAGAATTATATCGCTCAGAAGAAGTTGTGGAACTGTTCTCGGAGTATTCAGAAGCCTAAACTGATGACATTTCGACCAAATTGTTCGTTGCATTTTAAAGGCATTAAAGTTAATATAAACTTTTTTAATTATTATCATGAATATATATTTTGAATCGAACTGAACAGAGGATCTAACTTACTGAGCTGGCCATTTCTGGATTACAATGCAGAAAACGTTACGTAAGAATATGTCGGACATGAATAAACAAAAATAAAGGTTGTGAATAAAATGTCATTTTATTCACAACCATCTATTTTCAATAAAAAAGTTTTTCCTCTTATTCACCCTAACCGCTAATGTATACATATATGTATTTATTTTTTTTTAATTATGTAGGTTATAGTGAAATACTCTTATATTATAGTTGCTTGATATAAAAAATTGGCTAATTTGCTTTCAAGGTGACCGAACCCCAGCCAACCAATAAATTCCTCCGACACTTTTTTCAGTGTACGTATGCATGAAACGTACATACCGAAATTTCCCGTTTTCAAATATTCCCAACGTCACCTATTACCGCGTTCGATACGAACAATAAAATTAACATATCACGCAATTTACATTTTTGCCCGCGTCCTCCCCGGAGAGCCCCGGCCACTCGAAAAGCCAACATAATAGGCATTCCCCGGGCATATTTCACCGGCGATACAATGCCCGGCGATCTTACAATGGGCGACGGCATAGCCGCGGATTTTTCGCGACCTTTCGGCGGTCCCGGCGACTTCCACACTACCCGGTATGTTAATGGTGACGTTAAACGGGCATACACTGTAAATCTAAATGTGTAATTACCTCGTGATACACACACCGAGCGTTCCCGATGCCAGCCAGCCCCGTAATTGGTGCAATACACCCATAATCGAATTATTAAGATCGTGCAGTTGAATATAAACACCTTATAAGTTGGCACTATTTGCATTTTAAGGAGTTTAATACACATCCACGTAGCTCCGCATTTACATAATGACGAATCCGATGGAGAAGGAGATACCGAAAGCGGGAGGGCCGCCATGCTTCAGTTTTTAACGTTTTGACTTATTTATTTGAGATTATTTGGAAAAAAATTGTCATCAATAGAAAGTTTATAAAAAAACTGCAGCGTATTTAATACAAAAAAAAACTTGTTTAAATTTTAAATGTCGGCAAAATTTCGTCTCTCTCTCTCTAAAGTCGATTCTGTTAATACAAAAAACGACAAAATTAAATATCCATCACATTTTGAGATACTAGGTATATTCAGAAGTTCAAAGCGATTTCTTGATTTAATACATTGTTTTTCATCAGGATTGAAATGTACTCTTGGAAAACCCAAAAAAACCAGAAAATTTTAGAAGAAAAACCCTAAAATTCTGAAGGAGAATTCAACTGAATGGGCGTACAAGGTGGTATCGAAAGTGAGATTTTGTTGTTTGTCCATTGACATGTAAAGAAACCCGGCTGAGCTTCAAATATTCACACATGTTTCCAATCCACGCCAAAAGGTCGCCCGTAAAGCCCTAAAAACCTTCAAAACACCTCAGGCGACGACATGTTCGAGGGCATCGAGTCTATCACTCAAGCCACTTAGACACGCCGATCGAAGAATCAAAATTCTCATCGAACATTTGAATTTCATTGCCGGTGTTGTCCACGGAGTAAAAGACCGCCACAATTCGCTAAGAAAGTCCCTGGTGTTTCCAGTTTCATAGAAATCATTCAGCCACCATAACGGTGTAAGGTAGCTTAAAGTAATTGCCAAAACATCTCGAATGGCGTGACCAAGATTGCTCAAGGCAAAGTTAGTAATGGGAATCTGACGGAGCCATCAAGACGTCGGATTGGACGTCGACCCTGGTTATCCAAATATCATTAACCAGAATCAAATGCCTGGCCAGTACGGTTGTTTAGCTTTCATTATCGTTGCATTTCATCACATGTAATCAAACTAATATTATACACAATAATATCCAATAAACTTTTTAAATTCAGTACAAAATGGTTCTAAATTATTGTGGGCTCAGGCCTAGATCTTAGATATATCTGACGTCCAATCACTCAGGCTTACTACAGATCTGTAGTCAACACACAAGTGTTCAATAAGCCTAAAACAAAGCCAGTGAAGGGACATAAAGAAATGTCAGGTACAAGGTGCAATTTTGTTGCAAATCGTTGCTGAATGTTTGTTATTTGAATTGCTTGTGGATTTTCACTGCTGTGTGTTTCTGAAGTTAACCCCATTTTGTTAGTCATTAAAACACGTTTCGTGAAGGTTATAACCGTTGACAAAATCGAGCTCTCATAAGATACCTAATAGATTTTAAGTCCTGAAAACGCTGTATGTGAAAAGGTTGAAATTGGTACTCAATGTAATGTTTCTATACTTTGTGCGAAAGTCCATTTGCTCAGAGCCCCCTGACAACACTGGGAGATGTACCAAGGAAGGGCTCCGGGCCAATGAACTCTGTTTTTGACCTAAAAATCTCATAGATTCTGCATAACGATGTGATGCATGTGCACTGTTTTGCTAGCATTCACCGTAGATTGATAACATCTCAACCAGTCGTTATTACCAAAACAGTTTGCAACTTTAGTCTAATTAGATAAGTAGTAGTATTTAGTACAAAAGTAATGTTTGTTCTGCAGACTCTCTCGATCTGTGCATATCACGGATAAAATGAGTTTGGTCAAGCTATACACCGTTGACACCTTTCCATAGATTCCATCTTCTAACTGTAAGTTCCATACCATGACAAGTGTTACATTGAGGCTGATGTTTATGTCTTACAATCGACTCAAGACTCAAAATCAGTAAATAAGGATTGACCTAAGATGAGTAATTCTTTAACATTACATTTATTTAAATGTAAATGAACCCATTATTAAAAATTTGTATTAAGGCTTTTTTCCAATATTATTTATTTTTATACTTACAACCGTCAGTTCAAAGGAAAAGCGACTTCCAACGACGCCCTGTATCTTACTTGGGTTATTCGAAAGAAGAAAATACGACTTCCATTTACCGCTGCCACAAAAATCCTAACATGATACTCAGGCAAACCCCACGCTATGATCTCTACATTAATTCCTCAAAGCCAGTGCACATCACGATACCGAACTGATGGGAATTAGTAGTGCTCAATGTAGTGTGAAAAACAATTTATTATTGAATCCTTATACGAACTGTAATATTTATATTTTACAGACGGTTAAATGCGCCTAGCAAGATGCTATTAGTTTGCATCGGGATAATCGTTTTTAATGCGCGAGGCTTTTCAATTTAAGTAATTTATGGACATCTTAGATAAGAGTCCCAACCCATGACGTACGGAATACCTGGAATAGACATTTGTAAAGCCACTAGAGGCATTTTATTGGGATTGGAAATACTTTCTAAAGCAACCTTCGATTTGAAAACAGAAATTTAAAAAAATACATATAGATTCTTTCCAATATTTTCTATTGATAAAACAGATTTTTTACAAAAAAATATAAAAAGAGATTTATTAAACTATCTGTGTTTTGTTGTTTTTGTTCCTATTAAAGTGTCATTAACGATACCGATCAACATGTTCACCCCTTTAAATTTTTGACATAAGTTCATTAACACCCTGTATATAGGATGATGCGAAATTTTGAAATGAAATTTTTTTTATTAAAGGTGTTGTTGATTTCTCTTGTATTCTTAAATATTCGAATTTTTTTCTTAATTTCGTCAAGTTGTCTATCAACTAGATATACTATCTAAGTACATTGGTACTTTATGTTTACATTTCCGTAATATATAAGTTAAGTGCATTTACTTGAAAACGCATAGCTAATTCCTTCAAATACCGAGAATTAACTGTAATCAATTCGCTTATAAATATAAGAGCCGGTTCCAGTTTACTTTACCCATTGCATTCGATCGGTTCTCTGGGTTCTCTGATTCATTCCCAGCTGGAGACCAGGCGTTTATCCGCAGTATCTTTAATCAATGAGGAATTTGCAGCCACGTCGTACTTAAATGCGCTTTTTTTTATAAATAAATAATTAACGGTGATACCACGCATATTAGCCTTATGTCCAACCCGTCCATATATCTCGCGTATTATGTTTCCACCATAAATTTACCCTATCAGCGACGCTCGAGTGCGTATATACAGTGCGTTCGTATTTAAAGCGTACCTATCTTGTATGTTAAGATGCTGAACAGGTTGAGTCAAGGAAATAAGTAAACAAGTAAACAGTAAAGTCAAAATGTACCTCAAGGCACAGTCACCAGACTACTCTTATTTTTTCTGTTTGTACATGATTATTGTTAAAAATAAGTAACTAAATCCTCCAAATGACAAGTGTAAATGCGAGAACAATTTTATATGATTTTTCGTTATTATTCGGGCAAGCCAATCGTTTTAACCCACTGGGATCGTTTCATAAACCGTCAGCGAGTGTTTTATAGCCTTTGGCAGTATCTCTCGTACATCACGAATATAGCTGGGATCGGGAATCGGTTATAGAGCGTATGCGAACAAGTGCGTCTATTTACACATAAATCTGTCATTATTGCCAGCAGTCATATGTGCATTTCACATGACTCGCATGTGGCAGGAGACGTGGCAATTCGCAGTTGACGGATCGCTTCCTCAGCGACATTGTCGATCACCTAAATACCCCGTCCCCCGCTTCACTCCTGGGATGTCTGTTTACCCTATTGCGAGTAGATAGTGCGGTTCGTCAGATAAGTGAAAATGGAACAAAACTTTTTAAATTTGTATAAAATATACAGGGTGTTTACGAACGAGAAATTTAATTTCTATTGGAAATAAGCACAGATAATAGACGCCAACCGCTAAAAATTGGCCATAGCAAAAGTTGCCTAGATGTGCCAGATAAAAAATGTTAACACATCAATGTTACTTTTTGAGCTACTTCAGTCAAATTGTGTATATTGAGGTTCTTGAAGGTGAACATAGGCTTATTTCTTACCTAACATATAGAATCTAAGAATACCTGAAACAATCTTTTATTTTTTTTACCATATTTTTGGTAAAGATTTGGGAAAACAGAGGTGTTTTATGTAACATTATTTTATTTACCATAAAAAAATGGCGAAAAGAGATCAAATCTAATTAGACTACTATTAGATATTAGTACTATTAGATTACTACAAAAAATGTAGTCGTCTGTGATTAACAGCACCAGTAGAAAATTGAAATCTACTTTTCTCTGGACCATCCCTTTTAGCGAAAATATATAAACTTTTTCAGCAAATGAAGAGGATACCATAACGCCACCGGTTTTTCAAAATTTATATCAACAAAAAAAATGGCAAAATTTATAATATTGTTTCTGGCATTCTCAACGATCTACTATACAGAGTGATTCACAAACGGTGACCAAAAATGAATTTTCGTATTCTTTGGTGAATTTTAAAAGTCTTTCGTATAAAGGTTTTATCTTTGTTAAAAAGATACAGGCCGTTAACCTTAAAAAAATATTTCTATTTTTTTTTTAAATAATTTGAAAACTACTAAGTGAAATAATTTGAAATGGGGCACATGTATTTATGTAAACATTGTCCAAAATCTGAGGCCTTTTTTTTTAAATTTAGATGCTCCAGGGGCGGAGATACAGGGTATCGGTGGCATATTTTTCTAAATAAAATAGTACGCCACTGCTTTACGGTCACAATCATGATATTTTCGGATTTGTCTTTCAATTTTCTACAAATTACTACCCCAATTACTACCTATGTTTTTCGAAAAAAGCCTGGATTTTCGTGTAAAACTTAAAATAACGAACTGAAAAAACGAGATTCAACCCACTGCATTTCTTTTTGCGGGGTGGTGTTAATCGGCTAGTATACAGTGAACAAATTAATACACCTGAGAAATTAGAAGAAAGAATAAACCATGCTGTTCATCAAATTCGAGCAACAATAATTTTCGAACTAATTACATTTTCGTTACTAAAAAGATGTCACGGCCGTGTTCGTGGAAATGGAGGTATTTTTGAGTCAGTTCGTTTTTAAGTTTTACACGCAAAATTATCAAAATCGTCGAAAATCAGTCTTTTTACGAAAAACATAAGAGAGTAGTAATTTGTAGAAAATTGAAAGACGAATCCGAAAATATCATTATTGTTACCGTAAAGCAGTGGCGTACTATTTTATTCAGAAAAATATTTCACCGATACCCTGTATCTCCGCCAGCGGAGAATATAAATTTTAGAAAATGGCCTTAGATTTTGGACAATGTTTACATAAATACATGTGCCTAATTTCAAATTATTTTCACTTACTAGTTTTGAAATTATTTAAAAAAAAAATTATATATTTAATATTTTTTTAAGTTTAACACCCCGTATCTTTTTAATGAAGCGTTAAAATTCACCAAAGAATACGCGGTTTCATTTTTGGTCACCGTTTGTGAATCACCCTGTATATTTTTGTAAAAAATACGTTTGAAATATTTAAAATATTAACAAAACTATCTCAAAAAATTAAGTAAAAAATTGTTTTTAATAGCCTGTAATTATTTAAGGATGGAAAATTGTAAGTAACTTGATATTAATCGGTTTATTTTATTCAAAACAAAAAAAATCTACCCATGAAGTATGGTCGTTTACTTGCGAACGCACTTTACATAAAAGAACCACATACATTTTGCCCTTTTTAGATTTCGGTCACATCTCTACCATTTTGTACATGTTGTCCAAGAAAAAATGAAGGCACTTAAGTAGTATTTATTAGATTATTTTAGTTGAGTTAAACCCAGAACCTTCATAAATGATTAAAATCCACGCTACTGCCGAGCTTAGGCAACCACCATTGCGCGGCTGGTACTGTCAATTAAAAATCCCTAAATAGTAGCGTCACTAATATTAATGACTCGTTTACAATGAACAATGACAAACTGTTACGTTTATGCTCGAGATAATGCAATCGCTGATTGGTTGAATAAAATCTCGTGAAAAATTAGACTAATCCCCAGCTGGTGAAGCAGAATGTGTTAACATAGTAGTAGATAATATGCTATGTTCGTGGGGTAACCGTCGGGTATCCATGGGTAACCGTCACGGGTATCCTTGGATAACCGTCACGGTGGAGGAGTGGGGGTAAAATTCGTCAAAAACTGCTAATATGAACCTCCATAAGAAAATACATGGGATTTTGGCTCCATACGAACATAGCATATCTACTCATAGTCTTGATCTTATTGTTTCAATAACTTTTAATTTTACCGAAATTGCCAACGTGAAGGAAATAAAATTACTGGTCACTCGGCTTGTAATAATTTATCAATGCTCTATTTTAAATACACGTTTTGTGAGTTATATTGTTATCAATGTAGTCAGCTGCACATAATTGTTATGTTCAATATTTCAAATTTTTTAGTTTAAACAATAATTTTAAAATAATCGATGTTAAGTAAATGAGCACGGCCTTTAATGACCGTCACGGGAAAAGAATTTTTCGTAGTCGTATTCATTCAATGTCGATCCCAGTGAGAGTACTGGGAAAGTTAAAATTTCTGGCGAACAAGAATAAGTTGGGATTTACTCGTCGTCCTGTGTTATAAATCGTCGATGGAAGTTGACAACTGTTAAAATTATTCGTCCTGTTGCCGGTGACTGTTACACAACCGATGCTAATGGTGTCTGTGCCCAATAATTGATCTGCAGCAGGACATTTAGTGCCTCCGTGACGTACGAGTGGCAGGTGCGAGCGGTTCCGTCATTTGGGACGCAAGATCGAGGATGTTGGCCACTGATGAATAGCCCCGTGTGTAGTTACACAGCGAGGAGTCATTGTGTTTAAATATAAAACGGGCGATGTAATTATCATCCTCAACTGTTACTGCACCGTCTGCTTCCTGGCATTAGAAACATTTAATTTAATTATGAGCATTCGCTGCATTGTTACTCAGTATACAGAGTTGCGGAGATTTTACCTCTAACAAACATTGAAAAACAAACCTCAAAGCTTATTAAAAATATTTAAATAGAACACAGCAATATAGATTGCTGGAAGGAATAGTCCTTCAGATTTAAAGCGGTTTTGGTCGTATATTTAATAAAAAAAAGCAAACTAACCGTAGTATATCAGGCCAAACGCATAGAAATGTTTTTTCTGATAATCTACTTTGTTTGAAGATGTGCATTCTAATAACAGTCGCTACTTTCCCTATGTCTGGAATATCGGAGAATGTACAAATATTGATACCAATTCTGAAGAGGAAATACTTGATGCAATAAAAAAATTTTTAGTAACAAGTTAACATTTGATCCAGATAAAATACCTATTTTTGTAAATAACTGTGCAATGCTTGACTGTACCTTTGTAATTTTTTGAACAGTGGAAGCCTACCAAAATATGTTCAGTTCTTAAGGATGGACATTCCAGCTCTTTTGAAAATTATCGACAACTCGCTTCGTTGTGCAGTTTCTTGAAGGTACTTGAGATTGTTTTATATAACTGTATCCATTCCTCAATGAAACAATGCAAATCTAAATTTCAGCACGGTTTTATGAAAACAGAGGTCTACCATTAAGTACAAATCCTTCATGTTTCATTCGATAATAATTGTCTGAAGTTTTGTCATGTCAAAATAATTTATACAGACTTCTTAAAGGTCTTTGACCGCATTGATCACAGTGTGTAACTGAGTAAGCTATTGTAATGTGCAATCATTGCTCCTCTTATAACTCATGGAACATCAGGGATACCGCAAGGTTCACATTTAGGCCACTACTTTTTCGTTTATTTATTAATGAGTTTGTTGGGCACATTTCTTTTAATAAATTATTATTCGCTGATGACTTGCAGATCTTCATTGATATCATCAGTAGTATTAACGATTGCATGATTTTACGACAACTATTGCGTTGGTGCATGTTAAATAAACTTTATTTAAATGGTTCTAAATATGAATTTCTAACTTTTATAAAGAAACAAGTATTAATTCAATACAATTATTCTATCATTTCTAACTTGTCATCAGTATGTTAACTACTGGGGTATAATTTTTGATAATAGATTAGCTTTTATTGGACATCTATCGCTTTATTACAAGAAATGGCAAACCAAGTACCTACCTAAAATGTGGAAACAAAATTATCTCTTTGTAAACGTATCAGGTATATATGTGTTTTTCTATTAATTATTCAATGTGTAAGAAGTCTGACTGCCATTACTTCAGCATGAGGTAGAGTAATCATAAATGAACAAAAAAGTTGTATATTACAGGGGCGTAAGATTAACAGTTTTCAAAATAAAGCGAGTATTAATATTGGGGAGTTTCATCACGACGTAACAACAACAACAGCGTTTTAACCTGCTGATGCACACCACGTGTGCACGCGACAGACTTGTCCTATGGAGAAAATGTAAACAACTATTACTGTGAAACATTTAGTAAATTTCAAGACGATTGTTTTCCATTTTTTAAGTAAATAAAATAAAATAAAATGTATCGATTTTGTAATACAAACATAATATTGTGCTTAAATTTTAGCTCGAATATTAGTAATTATGAATATATTAAAACAGGAATTTAACTTTTAATCAAATTATGTATTGAAAAATATGTAATTAAAGTACCTACCCAAAGATTCACACCGTCCAAATAATAATACGTAATAAAAATAATTTCGAATCCAATTTTCGCACACTCGCTGGGAAACACCTCAAGAAAAAGAAATAGTGGTACGCAAAAAACACTGCGACACGGTCGAATCAGGATACCAACTGAATTGCGTATTGCTGATTGCTGAACACTTTAGTACCTAATGTTAATAAACCGTCACGCCGTTGTCACATTGCTCGATATGAATTTTGTCGAATTTTAATTTTATTACAACGCTAATTATTTTTTAGAATTAAGCATAAGAAGTTTAAAAAAGTGATAAACACTGTATTTTACGGCATTCTATACACGCAATTATGTTAATATTCCTTAATTAATTGAACTTTTGTACATCAAATTGGATATTTTGATAATTTTTTATCAGAAATGGTTGAGTTTAGGACCCGTGACATATAAGGTTTATTTTGTATAATTATTTTATATTTAACGAATATTAGCATGGTGTAATCCAATAATATAGGGGCATGTAGCCAATAAAGTGTTTGTTTCCCGCAGTACCAGCAGTTAGCAATCTTGTCTATGAGGTTGGATGTCTTTTGTATACTTATATTTCTGGTATCACAGAATATTCGAATACTTCATTTGATAGGATTTGTTTGAATTTTCTGAATACCTTAATAAAGAGTAAACAAATTCTGATCTTTCTTACGAACCCGTATAAGAAATTTTCCTACGAATTGGCCTCCTATGTAGCTCCCGCATATAAACTCCAACTGATTAATGAAATATGACAGATACGTACAATGTTTGTATGCTCTTTGAACATTGAGGTGTCCTCTCGCCTCGAAACACTCTTTTTGGGTATTTCGGGGGCTTCGTCCCGAAAACGACGCTGTCCGAAATCGTCCGGGCTTCTCGAGCAATAAATTTCCCAAGACATGCAGCAAATACATAATCAGCAACGCGACCCAAATTAATTCGAATCACGTTAACGAACGTTAGTGAATTAGAGAGTCCAGGCTAGCGCCTAGTCCTTCGTTGTGGGGCCCCGACTGCGGTCAATGCTGACACGGCTCTGCTGCAGCTCCCGTTCTGCCACCAGGGGCGCACTAACCCGATTCTATCGGAGGGTTCAAGCAAAGTAAAAAAATACTAATTCTTTGACACTTTTATGTAAATATCTTTCTTCCACATTTTGGCCCAATTTAGAAACCTTTAACTATATTATAATTATTTATAAAATACCTCCGTTTGGAAAAAACGGAGTTAATTTATAATTTTACAATATAGTTCAATATGAAAATATATAGCTTTCACAAGTCATAAACATCACACTTTTTATGTATTAATTTATTTTTTAAGTTGTATCTACTGTTTTTAAACATAAATGTATATTTTCCATCAAGTTTTTAGTATTTTAAGCAAGCGATATGAATAACAGTGCAGTAGAAAGGATCGCTGATGAAAAAATAATGGTTCCCGCTGACCGTCCCAGACGGGCCGCCGTTGGTTGTAGAGCCTGGGGCCGGTGATTTACGTCTTAACCTTATTTTATATAATGTCACCGGGACATACTAAAATGTAAATGTGTCAGAGGGGCAAAATTTATGGGCCTCTGCATACGCACATCTGCAAGAGTTTGACACAAAGGATGGCCTCGAAGCGTTTTTACAGGCTGACTTAATTGGGCCAGATCAAATAATGATCGGTGCTATAATGACAATGAAACGGACGTCGCTTTGCTCGCTTTGATATTTTTATTTTCGCGGTACGTATCTCTGTAATGAAAGGTGCAGTGAAAAAAAAAACGGCCAGTTTTTCAAATTTTACGATCCCTTAGCAGTATCGAAATAAAATAATTTTTACAAAATGAGATTATTCTCATAAATTTGTAGAAAAAAATGTTTAATAAGTATATATGTTATTATAGCGATTTGTACATCCCTAAATATTTTTGATTATACGTAGTGTTTTATTTGAATTGCTCAACGGGAACCTAATTTTCTTATTTTAAATGAAACACCCTATATCTTCTCTTATAAGAGATTTTTTCCATATATCTTCCATTATACATATCCACTCAATATATCCCTACATCTTCCATTAACCTTCTCGTCATAAAAATACCATATAACCTTATGAAATTTCTACCAGTTAAATCCGGATATATATATTTTTTTTCTTGTGGCACGAAAACCATTTTATAGTCTCGCGTCACAAGGAGAGAAAGAAGGGACTATGAAAGAATGGTACGTGGTTACACAAGCCTAATGGAAGAAAAATTTCATTTTAAATAAGAATGTTGAGTCGAGTAGCTGTCATAGAAAACAGCCTGTATATTCACACAGAGTTTCACTCATTGTCAGATTATCACCTACCTTCACAGAAAATTGTCACCACAAATATTCGAATCGTATCCTTCCTTTTTCAGACCTCATTCCTATACTTTTCCAAAGCATCTTCCCTACCTTTGCAAACATTTCCCTACGTTTATATCCATCCCTTGCTAGATCTTCCTCTCTTATCTTGTCAGGCTTTGTTCCCCTATCACTGCAGATCTTCCTCCTCTCCGTTTACAGACTTATCTCTCCCACCTTTCCAATTATCTTTGCTTAATTTTTCAGACCTTCCTTTCTATGTTTCCAAACCCATTTATATAATATTTCCATATCTCCTCGCTTATTTTACAGACCATCCTCACCTACTTTTACAGATCATCTTTCCCTGTCTGCATATACCTTCCTCTTTCCTCTTTATTTCTTCCTTCCCATGTATTTCCCATCTATTTTTCCATGTCACTCTTTTCTGTCTAATATATTTCCCTACCTCTACAAGGGTATAGAACCTTTCCAGATATTCCTTACGCTGAAGTAAACAAAACTACTTCTAATCTCAAATGATAGAACACAACGTCTAGAAAATCTTGAACACCCAATGTTCTATGCAGAGAGGGATTGATTTCAGTTTTAGATTCGCTAGGGTCGGCACAGGGACTTTTTTAGATTTTTCTGAGCTTTACACATTCTTCGGGAAAATTGATGGAAAATTATGAAAATCCCGAAAACTGATAAAAAATTAAATTTGAAATTTAAGGGCGGTACTTCATACATCTCTGTGTGCGGAACTCGCTGGATGTGTTAGTGCTTCCCCTATGTATGAAAATTAAAAATCTCAAAAACCGGACATCTGGATAGGAAATTACTTTTAATCTTAAAATCGCCAGGATCGATATAGTTTAGGAGACTTTTAGATTTTTCTCTAAAGTCAAAAGTTAACTTCTGCTAAATTCTAGTATTACAAATTTATTTCCTACTGTATTGTCTGTGGTTACCCTGATGTCAGCAACAACAAAAATTATATTCGAATGTTATTCGTTTAGTGCTGCTTCCTCTTGAAGAAGTCCACCTAAGCATAGGAAACAAATATCTGAAAACATTATTATAGTAACAACCAAATGGTACTATTCCAAATGCAACTAGCAAGTGGTACCACGCCAAATGATGTTATGTGAAATAGTACTACATACAGGGTCGGAAAGTCCCCATGGTTCATCAGCCGTTACGTGAGAGCGATAAAGTAAGTCGTAGAAATCCATGCGATAGAGAAAGATGGCTATAATGAAGGCGTCTAATAGTTACCGCCCATTTCGCCCTTCCACAAATAAGAAGTGGATCTTATTTGTGGAAGGGCGAAATGGGCGGTGAGTATTAGACGCTTTCATTATAGCCATCTTTCTCTATCGCACGAATTTCTATGACTTTCTTTATCGCTCTCACGTAACGGCCGATGAACCATGGGGACTTTCCGACCCTGTATATCAAATTGTTTTACTCCAAATGCAACTATGCTAAATATTATCCTTATTCAACTATTTTACTGTCTATCTGTTAGTGTTGTTTGAATTTGGTCTCAAATTTCCCATATATTACGAGATTCCTAGAATTAATTTATAAAATTGACTTTCTTTTCAGCGAATCCAAATGCACGTATTTTAAATGTTCTTATTTTAATTTTTTGCTATTTCGAGTATTTACAAATATTCATGAGTTTATACCGTAGCATATGGCAATTTTTGGCGATAAAATTATTTTAGCTGGGAACTCACGAAAATCGCTTGTTCCAAGTTCAATTCGAGACCAACCTCGTTTCTCTTGCACCCGATTAACCAACATCGAAGTCCCCAGAGAGTAATTATTTAGTCGCCCAAACTACTTATACCTGTGGTGGAGTACGAAATTTTTTAAATTATTTTCAATTGGGTAGAATTTGTATCTTTCAGTATTTACTTTGATCTTGATTCCTTTTATTATTATTTTTTTTGGTAATTTCTTATATTTAATGACAAACATTCTTAAATTTTAGTTTAGGTGTAAAGCACCCAGTTTTATCTTTCAAAGTAACAAAATCGAACAAAATCTTTCCTCATTGAACAATTTAATGACACAAGATACTTTTTTACAATATCTTACAAGTTTAAGCAAACATTTTAATAGTAGGTTTTTGTTTAAAATATTTATAGTTATTACAGCACACGGCTAATATTATTTTTATATTAATAATATTTAGGTTGTATATACAGAGTGCGGTCCTATTCTCGGTACCTATTGACGTAATCCCGATGTTTGCTCGCGTAATTATCGTCGCGCTACTTTTACTATTTATTTGCCATCCATAAAGAAGAATAAGGCCGATCCGAAACGTCGTCGCGCTGAAGATCAGTCCGTTATTTACACGGAACGGTATCTCTCCGTGCTCCTCACGTCTAATAAGAGATAAATCACAACTAATAAGGAGTAACAAACAAACACTTATATTTTATTAGCCATAAATGTTTGGTAATAAAAGCCGGGAGTACCAACAGTGCAAAGCTAAACACCGGCCGCCGTATCTGCTGCGTTCTTTATGGCCGCCGTTGAGTAACTTATTTATAACATAATCTTTTGTTAACGCCGTTTAATGACGTATTTACATACTCCTATTGACATTGCCTGGTTTTAATTTTATGGTCGTAAATTCGCTACTTTCAGGTGGTGCTTTGAGGCACCCCGCGGCCGGACGCACTTACGGGGTACCTCAAGAATCGATGGAAGTACTTAAAAAATTTCCCAGGTATCTTGATGTTTTGTGAAAAATCTCTTAAAGACATCAAACTAATTCAAATGAATATACGTGGCGCATTAGAAATGTTTTGTTTCTGTCATGTGAGGTGCTACGAAAATCGCCCATGTTTCCAAAGCCAGAACACACGCCTGCAGACTGCGAAACAGCTCAAAAGAACATGGATCCCGTCATGACAGCCAGACAGCATCAGCAATCATAATCTTTTCAATCCAATCAGAGCATACAGTCCGATGCTGTTAGCAAAACGACTTTGCACGGGGCATAAGAAAAGCATCCTGATTTCGAATTTCGATGGAAAAAATATTCGGAACATTGGACTATTAGAGCTAGGGCATATCACCGAATCGTCTAATAGAAATCAAAAAGGGCAATCTGATTCGGAATCCCAGCTTGACTTGGTAGATATTTTTTTCTAATATCCCTCATACATCGATCATCAATTGAGGTACCCATTAGTATTTCTTTTATTTCAAAATCAAATTTAAGCAGAATAAAACAAACTAGAGCAAATGACCCCGTATATTTATCATTTCGCTAGAGAATGGAGAACGCCAGTTAATTTAAAAGAGGGAAGGAACAAAGAAGCGCAGAATGTGACGCCTAATTTTCTTCATGATTGCGAGAGGTAGTATTCTGTTCACCTGTCTGCGTTTGCTAAAACAAGCAATTCAGCCGTCAGTCAGGCCAGCCACAATGAGGCCTGTCAGTCATCCATCTCCGCTGTCGCCCCTGTCCCTCTTTTATCATCCTTTGTTCGTCTGCTTGTCTCCTTATTACTCACGGCCCTCTCTCCGACCCTCGCAGGGGCGCTGACAGCCAACTATCTTTTACTAACCGAGTTATTTTGTTTGGCGGTGTAATTCGGGGCTAGATTTCTTGCGGAGCGGTATAATCAGAAAAGATAATGTTCTTGTTCCTCCTATTTAATATTTCGTCTTAAAAACACTGCGTTTATATTAAATTCAAAAAGTTTTGAAACTGCTGATTATTTATTTTTAAAAGACAGCAGTTCCCAAACTTTTTAACTCAAATTGTGTCTTATTTGTAGCACATTTTCAAATTACCTCGTACCTTACAGCATCGTTAAGCAACATCCTGAGGGAAGTCGGCACATGCAAGTCGACCGTCTTGACGGCGCGCATCGAGGTGAAAACCGACCCTGGGTCACTCCCCGCGGTGGCCATAGATGAGAAATCTTATTTCAGCACGCCGTAATCGAACCTAGACATGTCTAATGAAGTTAGCGCGATTACTCGCCCTCTTTCATCAGCCGGATAGCCGGATTGATCAAGTGGGCTGATAGGTGAAAGGTGAATGCTTACAGAGCTGTTTGGGGGGGTGTTCTCGAGAAAATTGGTAATATTTTTTCACGAAAATGGAATCAGAAAGTGGACAACGCAATAGCTTTCTTATGAGAACGTTTATGTTGTCTGCTACAATTCCGAATGCGTAACTAAAAATTTCAGCGAAATTCCTTAAAAATAAAACCGTCACTATTCTTTTCTAGTGCCGTTATTTTTTTGTGGTGTGGATGTCGACCTCAATTTTCTTTGTTTTGCGGAACGATTTTGCTGCCGCGCCAACAACTAATTAACGTGAAAGTTTCGAAGAATAAAAGTTTTATGGCATTATGGAGGCCATATTTATTACATTTGAGTGCAAGGCTAGCCGTTTTTGATGTTTAATTTAGAGGTAACGATAAATTAGTAGATACCAAGGAATGATTTAATGGTCTTTCATAATTAGTACGCCTTTATCAGAGTTTGCCTCGGCAAATAATAAAGTACGTTTGAAATTGTTATTTGCACTACAAAATTTGTGTGGGGGAGGAGTGGTGTATGATTATAATTATGAAGTTGTAAAATTCGTCCTTCTGTGCTTTGAAGTAAACAGATTGGAATAATCAATACACATGCGGTGTGTTTATTTTCTGCAGCTCACCCAGTAGATCAGCAGTTCTTTATTACAGACTGAGAACCTGATGGGTGATGATTGACGGGTGTTGTTGGTCGAAGAGGACGCGACAAGGCATGACTCGGCAATCGCCGGTCCTTTCATGAACCCTGGGCAGGTAAAAGTCTGTATAGGGATCGTCAAGTATGAGGATGATTGATCTCAGGTGGCCGTGAAACAAACGCGGTGATTGATTGAATTGTATTTAATTACAATGTGGAGATGTACGGATATAATTGCGCGGGAGATAGGCCAGCGGCTCATGTCCGAAAAGTTTTCCAACAAAAACTGCAACAGTGTTATGCAGTAAAAATTTTTACAAACTTGGAAATTATTTTTTAGAGTATCTTGTTGCATTAAACTATGACGCATCAGAAAAGAATATACAAATATTGACTATTTAACAAAAATTACGAAAGAATGTACAGGGTAACTCACATAACACGTGTCCCACTTATCTTTGCTGTTTTCTTATTTAGAAACAAAGCTGTATGCGCCTAAGTTGTAGGAAATTTTCTTGTGATTCCAAATTGTACTTGAACTATTGACTGTTGGATTTCGGAGATACAAGTCAAACATACAGGACGATTCACAACTTATCCAAAAAAATTAGGGAATAGATGCGTCATGAAAAATGAAGTTAATATTGTAAACATTTTTGTAAAATCCTTATAACTAGTTTACGAAAAAAAAAAAAAAAAAAACTGTTTTTCAAGTGTGGTACCGTCAAGTATGTCAAATTATTTTATTAATTAAAATCACAATTTATTTTTATTAATTAATTTCTTTCCTTGGGAAAAATTCTTTCAATTTTTTGTCCGTTCATTTTTTATTAAACTTTACAATGGACGAGTTTCCAGTGCCGTACAGAAGTATATATTTAAATCATTTTCGAATTGTTCTTTTTGATTTTATATTAAAAAATTGTATTTGTAAGAGTACAATTTTTTTTGATAAGTTCTGAATTACCCTGTATATAGATATAAGTGTTGCAATACAATAAGTGGCTCATATTAGACACTGTATTTGTGTGATTCACAGAACACTTTTATTTTAGATATCTTTTAGTAATATGTACATGTATATGTTATGTTGCTTTTTTTAACATTAAAACAGTTTTAAATAATCTCCAAAAGACTCCCTATATTTCACAAATGGGAATTAAATTGAATGGTTTATTTTTTAGGATTAGCTGCTGGCCTATAATTACAGCTTCTATCTCGGCAAACGGGCATGACCAAGGAGGACTTGACTTCGCTGTCATATCGTGGAGAAATATTATTGTATAAAGTATAATATGCATTTTGATTTCAATACGGTGGAGATAGATTGTTTGGCTTTTAGAAGGCTGTGAAGTACAGTTGAACGGTTATTAAATCAAGTAGGTACTGTCAATTAATCCCCCTGTCTATCACCTGACACAGAGACAGCATAAATTCCAACAATATTACTAGGAACTTCCTTATTTAATTAATGTTTCCTGCTCTACTGTCTTAATTTGTTTTATTTATAGGCTTTTATGGCGTTTATTAATTGCTACTGATAAAACTGTGACAAATATATGTGAGTCTTAGTCCAAGAATTCGATCGAAATCGACGGTAATTGGTGAATAAGATCCTAATAAAGGAGAAGCGGAAGTGATCGTAATTATAATTTATTAGTGATGGCTCATTCTCTGTCATTAAACTGTTTTATAATAGATTAAAGTAACGATTAAAAATATTGTATACAAGGTAGCCACCTAAATTGCTTATATTTTTTGTCTTAGTCCTTAATATGATAGCAAGATATTACGGCAACAATAAATCTTTGGATTCTTGGTATTTGCTACGGCCTTTTGTTGGTCTTAAATATTATTACTCTTGTAAGTAATAACAATACAGTCAATAATTTTGTGTAATGAAAAACTTTTTTGATGTCACTTATCCACTTATCCTAGTTGGCATAAATTAAAAAAATCAAAAGTAAATAACAACATACATTCTTGGACTAATCAATATTTCACTATTTTAGATGCAAATGTTATATTTATTCAATCAAATAATATAATCTCTCGTAAAAATGTGGCAAACTTCAAACGCCGGCGCCGCCATTTTGATTTGACATTTTGAACAAAAAAATTGGCAATAATTAATTGTCCTAAGAATATTAAAAACTGACAGTTAATACAATTTTTTATTCAACGCCTATCTCGGTAAAAGGCAATTGTTATTATTTTTTTATTGATAGCGATTTTTTTAAATTCTTTGATCACATGATTTTTGTAAAAAGTGTATAGGAAAAATGTGCATAAAATCGCGTTTCAGCAAATTGTTGAAACAATGAAAACAATCAAATCATTAAAGCTAAAAATGTCATTAAAGGTAAAAAACACATTATTATCATGGCACTTCATGACATGTACCATGCCAACACGCACGTCAAAAATCTTTATGGTTTTTGTTGCATTTTTTGAGGCAATTTTTACTTTGTCTGAGATCATATGAGACAGCAGAAATACTCTTCTTACTCTTCAAATATTTCAAAGACCATTGACTTTGAGTATATGACTTGTTATATAAAACATGCTTAGAATTAAACGAAGAACCAATAAATTAATTCAGATACAGGAGGTCCCATTTAAAATGTACACTTTTTGATCTACCCTGTATACTAATATGTTTGATCAATTTTCAAATATCTGTGCAAAAAGTACAAAAAAATTCTACAAGCACACATTTTTTATAAAACTTTCTGCCACAAATATACAAGTTAAGGTGGGTGGGTGGGAAAATCACCCGGTACATGAATTTTTTCAACGTTTTACCCCTCGATTTGACTTGACACTAAATTGATACCAAGTCAAATAAAGTAACTTAAAAATCAAGTCAAACTGTGAAATACCGTTATTTTGAGATAACATTTTTTGCCTTGTTCACCTCGTTCAGTTTTTTTCTCGGTCCCGGTAGTATTTTCAGCGCGGACTAACAAAGTGTCGAATGGCTCAATAGTGGCGTATTCGCTATCAGCCGGCATTAAAGGAATTCCGCGACGTTCGGGGGCGTAAATCCAGAGGAGGGAGCGGCGCGGGGACTGTTTTGTGCGGCGCTGTCGTTGGAGTTTTATCAGAGCGTTGTTAGTGAATGCCCGGCGTGGACAAAGCCAAATGGGCTAGTAAATTCAGGCTGGCGTCGTGTAACAATGTAATGGGGCCGTCGTGAGCCGGACCAGGGACATGCAGAAAGAGCCGGAGTGTCGGTAATGGGCCCATGAAATTCCTGCCGAGCGTTAAACTACATCATGTTACGGGCGCCAAATCTTCTGCGAGATATTGTGTCCGTTTGGGTGACTGGGTGGCCACAATTAAACGCTACGTGATGCGAATTCGTAAAAAATGATACCTTCGGTCGAACACTGTTCCTGTTTTTCTTTATTCCGTCACGGAATATTAATTACTTTATTTACAATATTTATATAGAGTGCCTTGGCAGAACGTGTAAAAATATACAGGGTGTTCCTTAATGATATGCGAATATTTGAGGGTATGATTCTACATGGAAAATTAATAATACTTTGCTTTATAAACTATACCGCTTGAGATATTTCAGTTTTTCCCAAATAAAATTATTTTTTAAATTCCCATTCAATTCGAAATATAAGAGCTCTTTTGAGTTTTTGTCCTGCGCAACGTACTAAATATCACTGAAATATCTCAAGCGGTTTCGAAAATATTAATTAATTTCTTTCTTTTTCTAAAATACCACGTATTTTCGAAACGAAACATTTTTAAAGATTTTTCTGACATGCTGATTTAAGTGAAAATATTTGCCTTTAATGAAAATTAGACAATTAAAACTATAATATTTGCAATACTAATTGTAGATTAGGTATGTCATTATGAATATTTTTTATGCTATTCCCATTCTCGTTTTTTTTTATATATATACATACAGGGTGGGCCATTAGTGTGAGAAAGTAAAATAACTCCCTTGTTACTAACACAGAAAAAAAGTTTGTATAAAAGTTGTACAAAATCAAGAAACCTAAGCTACAAAATTAATTTGAAACATATAGGGCGATGAGTAAAAACCGGACACGTAAAAAATTACATTTTTTAAATGGAACACACTGTATATTTTTAAACATAAGGATTTCTGAGAAAATTCTATATATGGCAATATAACTAGATTATCATTTTAGTGCGGGGTTGCCAAGTTATGTAGAAAATTCTTCGAATTTTGGAAAAAACATGACCTCGAAGAAGTTGTATTAACTTTCAGCTACTAACACTTGGAACAAAATAATTATACAGAGTTATAGGCAAATGTTAGACAAATGCTCCTATATTAGCTAATATCGATATTTTACACAGGGCATTTTTTATAATATGATCATTTTTAGAAAGTTTAAACTCGATTTTCTAAAATTTTTCGAATGGAACGAACACCTTATATTTTATTGTTTTATTTTATTCACATATCGGTCCACTTCAACTTTTATTAAGCATGTTCTATATCTAACATTGTTAGTTTTTAAGATTAGCAACATTTCTGAAAAAACTAAATTTTTACTATTTCATAGAATACCACAAATGAATATTAACTAATAAAATTAACTCAAAATGGAATGATAAATTATGAACTGACAAGTTGACACAATGTGACACTTTTTTCCAAAGCCGTTTCGTGCGACCGAAAATAATAAAAATTAGGTTTTTCCAGAAATGTTGTTGAACATACTTAATAAAAGTTGAAGTGGACTGATATGTGAATAAGATAGAACAAAAAATACAGGGTGTTTCATTTGAAAAATTTTAGAAAAGCAAGTTTGGACTATAAAAATGATCGATTAATAAAAAATGGCCTGTATAAAATATCGATATCAGCTAATAACAGAAGTCTTTGCCTAACATTTGTCTATAACTCTGTCTAACTATGTTGTTAAGTGTTAGTAGCTGAAAGTTAATATCTACAACTTCGTCGAGATCATGTTTTTTCCAAAATTCGAAGAATTTTCTACATAACTTGGCAACCCCGCACCAAAATGTTAAACTGTTTATATTGCCATATATAGAATTTTCTCAGAATATACAGGGTGTTCTATATAAAAAATGGAATATTTGGCGTGTCCCGTTTTTACTAATCGCCCTGTATGTTTCAAATTAATATTGTCCTTGCGTTTTTTGATTCTGTGTATAAACTTTTTTTCTGTATTATGAATAACAAGGGAGTTATTTTATTTTCTCACAATAATGGCCCACCCTGTATATACGTTTACAAGGTGTTCAATAAAAAATTATCATACGACAACGAAAGAAAAAATAACAAATTAAAGTTAACACATGTCTTAATCCAAAAGTGCTTCATTTAAAAGGTACAGGGTGTCTTACTTTCGAAATGGGTTTTCATTAATATCTCAGAACTGACATATATCTGATTCAAATTTTGTACAAGTTGTAAACAGCAGCCAATGATAGCGGCCAATTTCGCCGATCTCTCCCGAATGATACCATTGATATGTACACTGTGATGGATGTCGTCAATTTCGATATACCGACAGTCCGGCTAGAAACTGTATATTAGTATTTTTGTTTTTTGTTAAAAATTGACAAAAAATGGTACCAAAAATTCGGCGGGGTGGCGGAGGGTTAATTTGGTTTAACAAAAAAGGTAGAAAAAAATGTAACAATTTTCCTTATAATCTAATTCATGCCAGCAATTTTATTTTTACATAATAGTGAAAAAATTTATTTGGTCTTTTCATACGAATTTGTGCGTGCGTCTCCTTGTAGTCACGTTGATCGAAGCAACAACCAAAATATACTCCCAGCCCCAGACGATTTAATCAACGTCTAGGCATTAGGAACGTACATCTTCGAATGGTGTTTCTATCTGTACAGCTTCCTGCAGAAATCTTTCTGAAAGAGAATTAAAAAATTTTTTATATCAGGCTCAGCAAAAATGTGAACTATATGCTTGTTCTTAATCCTTAGCGAAAAACAGATATCAGGAGTGAATTAAACAGGCTTTGATTTATTGGTTAAAGAGAATATTTTTCTCGAAAATATTGGGTTTTATGAAAAAAGTATTAAGAGACAGACAAATTTAATGGTTTTCTTTAATGGCGGACTAATAATTTTTAAGAAATTTGATTATGCGACCAAATTTTTTTGGTTGCAATGACAAAGGTGCCCACGAAAAATTGTCTTAAGATTCAACATGTAATAAAACCCCTGTGTACCAAATTTAATGGTTCTCGTACAAATAGGGGTGCAAAAAAAATATTCTTAGGGGCAGATTTCAGGGGGCTTTAAGTCCAAAAGAGGGAGCCACATGGCAAACATGAAAAATACGGGTTTCCTAATTTTGTCTTTAGAATATGTGACCAAATTTTATTGCATTAATTTCGGGACACCCTGTATATGAAAGAAATTCTTATTTCTTTTCGATAGGGCGCCTCATTTCATGGAAAACATGTTATGGTAAAACACTAAAAACTAACTCGGAACCGAGGTGTTTCCGGATATTAATTGATATTGATTGATTGAATTGATATAAATTTTTAACAATTTTTTTTTTTTTGTAACTATAACTAAAATTTTTTAAGTAACTGAAAATGTAATAAAATTTAATTATCGTCAGTCGTTTTAAGAGAAAACAGGATATATTGATCACCCTGTACATACACCAAAGTAAAGAAAAGTCAGCAAAAGTAATAAGTACTTTATTCAAATTTTCAAAAGATTTTTTTTTATTTTAGGTGTATCATTGAATTATATTTTTTTTCAAAAGACATATTCTTTGGACAACATTATTTAATTTCCCAATGTAACTTAAAGTCTCGGTCTATCCTGATCACGCGCGGGTTGCTCTTTTTCTGCTTGTAACATAATGCGCGGCCTAGCAGCGCGCTCTTATCGTCCCTCCGTCCGTCCGTCAACTCACCTGGGCCGCAATGAATTCCGGGAAATCTGAAAAAGCCGGCACGAGCAGGCGAGTTACTCAATATCGAGCGGCCTATCTGATTGCTGTTAATGAATGTGAGCCTCCGGTGATCTGATCTCCGCCAATTTATAGAATCGGCGGGCCTGGGACCGAACGGCTATGTGTGTAACTGCCTCTTAACATGAACAATTTGTTGATAGCATCAATGAGGTACGGCGCTGGCTTATCCCCGGATTTTTTTTCGTTCGGTACCGCACACAACCGCGGCGTCTTCTACTTGCAGCCGTAATATACCAATAGAATCCTTAAGGACGAATTTAGGATAATTACTCTCAAAACATGTTTTCTAAATTTATTTTAATAAATATAATAGATCTACAGGGTGTTTGTAAATAAGAGCGAAATATTTTAGGGTCTGGTTGCCGCAATTATTTTGTGAAATAAAAGTTTATATAAACGTAGGTCGAAATATGCTCCGTTTCCGAGATACAGCGTTTAAATTTTAATTTTTTATTTATTTTTATTAATTATTTCAAACAGTTTTAAAGATATTGACTCTCGTAAAAAAATATCAAAAACAGGTAAATTTTTAGAAATCCACCATCAATTCTGAATGAAATTGACCTCTTCAATTTTTTTTGTAGGATGCACCGTTTTTTTGAGGAAAAAAATAACATATTTAATTGTATGTTGTGTATTTTTAATTTCTATTGATACATTATCTAGTAGGTTGCTGTCAATATTTCTAAATAAAATACAACCATCAAATTGCGAGTCAATATCTTTAAAACTGTTTGAAATAATTAATAAAAATAAATAAAAAATTAAAATTTAAACACTGTATCTCGGAAACGAAGCATATTTCGACTTGTGTTTATATGAACTTTTTTTCACAAAACAGCTTCGGCAACCACTCCCTAAAATATTTCGCACATATTCAAACACCCTGTATATTTGAAAGAGTATTTCTTTTAAACGGATCGTCCGGATCTGGAAAAATATATTCTTCTTCCAAAAGACTTCATGAACTATATTCAGGGTGTTCCTAAAAACACAGATCAAACTTGACCTAATGATAGAACACCTCAAACTGGGAAAAAATTGACATAAACTTAGGTTGTAAAACTTTTCATTTTCAGATGTGGAAATTAAAAGAAATACTTATTTAAAACTGTATTAAAATAGTTAACATAGAGATTAATAAATCTTGAGTTAATGAATTAACGGTGAGCAAAAATTCGGGTTGCTAGATAAATCTGTCAATCACTAGTGCAGATGTTGAGATATACCTCAGAACTTCAACGCCACTGAATATTTTGGAAATTGGATAAGATAATTCCAATTAGTGTTTCTGAGAAAAAGATGTCTTCCATTTTATCCGAACAATTTTTCAGTAATTAATTATTTGTTTTTAATTTAAAATGAGGCTTCGATAAAATTAAATAAATCGAAAATAGTTCTTTTCTAATTCTAGTTAGAAACTATTTGTTTCACAAAATATAAGATATTTATCTAGAGGTGGAGGTGTTTTTCTCATTTCTGCAAATGCAATTATTTCAGTTACTATCTCAAAAAGTGCTATTTGTACAGGGTGTCTCAAACTCGAAAGTATTATCTTCGGGTTTTGACAGAAACGACTAATGGCGTCATCAATTATATTTTTTTCAGAAACATACCCAAATTGTTTTCCTGTTAAGAAGCTCTATTTTTTCTAATAAACTTTTATTAGAGAAATTTTACTGTATTACTTCCCGTTTAAAAGTTATAAGCAATATCGTCCTTAAGAGTCTCAAAAGAAATACCATCTAAAAATCACATTAGCGAAAGAAGGATCAAGTAGTCGTTGGAAAATAATTGAATGTTCATTGTTTAAAGTGCATAAATGTCATTAAGAATAAATAAAAGGATTAAATTCGATAATTCTTTAATGGAGTTAAAATAAAAGGTGAAGATAACAATAACTAAACTTAAAAAATGGGGCAAACACTTTCATACTATACATGGTGTTTGGAAAAGTTGGTACAAAATTTAAGGACGTGAAAGTAGATCCAAAAATAGTAAAAAATTTTCCTATAAACATTGGCCCTCCGGAGCACCGTTCGAGTGAGGCTCTCCAAAGGGGTCTCACCATTTGGATTTTTTAAAATAACTTTCTTTCTGACTAAGATAATGGAATGAAAATCATAGGTAATAATCATACCATAAGGGCCTTTAACTATCACAAGATTCATCAAAATCGGTTATAAATAAGGACAGTTTTCTAACTACCCTTAACAGAAATTCTTCGAATTTTTTTTATTCCTTTGAATTATCAACCAAATATTATTTTTTAATGAATTAGACTTTTTTGGAGAAAAAATGTCCCTATTTTTTTTTCGAAATCTGCGTAGTTTAATCAGATATAATTATTTTTTAAACAATGTTTGGCTCAGAACAGTAACTTTTTTTTAACATTTTCACATAGCAGGCATTTTTCATGGTGACAGTTTCGTTGTAATTATGGTAATAATTGCCACTTTCGCGTGCTATCATTTAAATTCTTACATTTCTTAGTTATGATCTTTGTGCTTAACTCTGCATTTCATTCGATCATCATGCTTTTACTAACCGTGAATATGCCGATATGCATTTTTTTAATGGTTTTTGTAATGGAAATAGTCTGGCGGCTCAAAAAGAGTATCGGCGACGTTTCCCTGATGGAAGGTAATCTTCTGGAAGATTGTTTGGGAAAATTCATGCGAGAACGATGGAATCAGGAGCCCTAACTGCAAGATATCGTGAATTTGGCTATCCAAGGAGGCGTAGCCATGATTTAGACGAAGTAATTTTAGGATTTTTTTTTAACGTAATCCTACTGTGAGTAAGAAGAGCGTCTGCTCATGACGGTTGTGGACATTTCGCCGTTTAACTCGTTACAAGCGTTTGCGATTTTTTCTTTCAAATGATTAATATCTCTGCGAAGGTGTTTTGTAAAAAAATCGAAGGGTGTTAGATCTGGTGACTTTTCGTGCCCCTGAATAGGTCCATTAAGCCCAATCCATTTTTCTGGGAAAGTATTATCTAAATATTGCTGCATAATCCGGGTGGAGTCCCGTCGTGCTGAAACCATAGGTTTCTCCTTAGCTGCAAAGGCACAATCTCCAGAAGTGCAAGAGGTTCTTCTTGTATGAAATTTAGGTAATTCACGCTGTTCATTAGAATAAGGCCCAATTCAATGTCTACCGATGATGCCGCACCATACATTTACACTAGAATGGTTTTGGACTGGATTTACAATGTGGAGATTTTCAATGGACCAGTTCTTTGCGCCTGTTTGGCAAACCATTACTGACAAACCGACTTTCGTCCGTTCAAAGAACGTGTCGAAAAAGGTTCTAATCAACAGTTTCTACATTTACTACAATTTGAGCTATAACATTAATTAAGTCTGTCTTCAATGTGACGCTCAGGCAAATACTCCAAATTGTGAATTTTGTAGTCATGATGCCCATTGGTCTTTCAAATTCGTTGAACGGCTGATTTATCCAAATTCAATTCCCGGGTAGCCTGCCGTACATATTCTGGGGATTTTGTTCGAAGTAATGTAACAGGTCATCGGTCAATTATTAGATTTTTCCGAACAGAAAATGCATCTTCATTTCGTCGCAAGGTCGCCTCCAATCTTGTAAAGGTTCTATGATATGATCAGGAATGAGGCGCTCTGGATACCTTTCTCGATATAACTCTACAGGTGTTCTTGAATGTTTTTGTCACTCGCCGTAAATTAGCAATATATCCACTTTTTCTGAATGAGAAAACATTTTGTAAGCACAACAATTATACGTTTGACGTTCGTATTGAGTAACAAGTATTTTGTGACATTTATGCACTTTAAACAAGGAACATTAAATTATTATTTTCCAACGACTACTTGATCCTTCCACAGCTAATGTGATTTTTATGTGGTATTTTTTTTCTTTTTTATAACTTGTAAACGGGAAGTAATACAGAAAAATTTGTCTAATAAACGTTTATTAGAAAAAATAGAGCTTTTTAGCAGGAAAACAATTTGGATATGTTTCCGGAAAAAATGTAATTGATGACGTCATTAGTCGTTTCTGTCAAATTCCAAAGATAATACTTTGGATTGAAAATGGAGCTTATCTCATCCCATTTAACACCACTTGTCCCAATTTTTTTTTAATTTTTTGTATCCTCACAGTAGTTGACCCATACTATCGAGTTTGAAATACCCAGTACACAAATACTCCCATATTTTATGTCAATTTTGACGCCATTTAGCAGTTGAATAAAGCAACTTCGGATACAGAAGTCCCATCATGATCACACAAATCTGTAGTAGTTTCATGTATAAGGAATATTTCCAAAAATGCTGCACTGTCATGTGTAACAGAAAACAGCGAATAATGTGTGTGTGTAGTGTCTTACTATCGAAAATATCATCATCTATCATTATTTCAAGGTAATAAATGAATAAATAAATAAATAATTAAATAAATAAACAAATAAATAACAAAATAACGCTATTGAATATACGCAATGACTATACAAAAAATGAGAATGACAGCTTCTATACACAAATCTATGAAATTTGTACAAAAGTTGAAAGCTAACTCGTTCAGAGACCATCTTCAAGGGCACAGCAAACTATTTGGAGCACAGTCGATCCGTCTTGTTCTTAATTTTACTCTTCTTTTACTTACTTTGGCGCTACAAATCACGTCGTCGGTTTTTTTCGAATACCTTGAATTAATTGCGTGCTGGCGAGCCCACGGACAGACGGACGGGCTGATAAGAGCAGCGCTTGGCTGGATGGCCGGCCACGGGGCTATAAACAGGCAGCAGGCGGCGGGACACTGCTCGTGAGATACGGCTAGTCAGCGAGAATGCCTTATAGGAGAAATATGCGTTCAAATGAAAGACAATGGGGCATAAATTGTGCCGCACTTGCCACTACGGGACAGACATGCCGTATTGTTTTAGAGTTTAGGAGCCCGAGCCTCGACCACGGCTTCTGCCCCTGAACTTTACTGCGGAGCCCATGATTTATGGAAAAAAGTAGTGGAGGGGCCTCGCGGTTTCGTCAGGTCTTCTTTTTGTCAACGCTATTTGCAAAAAATGTGTTCCTCTGAGCTAACTTCTGTTGTACGAATGTTAAAAAACTTGAAAACATATTTCTAGGTTCATAGAGGAAGGAATCAAATTTTAATGATTCTGACGGAAAAAAGGTTCTGGATGTAGGCATTAGTCTGTAACTGGAACGGTTAAATAACTTTCATTTTCTTATTGTGAAGTTATCTCATTAAACAATTATTTCAGTGTGTTTGTCGCAGTTGCTTGCAACTAATTCACATTACATATTACTATTTAAATTACCAACTTTTTTATGATTATATCCACACATTAAACAAATAAATCAACTTCGCTATACGTATGTTTCCTAGTATTATCTGCCTTGTTGATAAAATGGAATCATTGCACCTATAAAAAGGGTTTTCTAAAAAGTACCTAGCTGTTGTAATCTGATTGGAGTTGATCAATAGAATCCGAGAGTTGCGGTTCTTAATAGATTCGTACTCGGCTCACTTTCCCAGTTTTCATTTTAGTACTTTATTACTCGTTGATCTAGCTTATCTACGTTTTTATTTTATACGTCGATATAAATCTCTATAAATAGTCATAGTCAATAGTCATAGCCAATAGTCATAGTCAATAGTCATAGTCAATAGTCGTAGTCAATAGTCATAGTCAATAGTCATAGTCAATAAGTCATAGTTAATAGTCATAGTCAATAGTCATAGTCAATAGTCATAGTCAATAGTCATTAACATAATAAGTGAAAAACAAATGAAGTTTAAATATATCACATTAAACACTAAAGATAAGCATATTTGTGGAAACTGTAACTTTCTACAAATTGCAAATACTACTGTATGATTTTTTTGGTGTCAAATTTTGAAAAACTGTATTAGTGGTATCCACCATTTGCTTGCACACAACCTTTAGCGTGACGTATCCAATTCGCTCGCGCGCGTTGCAACTGTCACGAACTTCCGTGGAATACACAACACATTTCGCATATCCCCACAAAGGGGTGAGGTCCGCAACCTACGCAAATTAATACTCACACTATGCTGCTATCATTAAAAATTCATACGTAAATCTAAAAAGTTGTTTTAAAAATATACTTTTTTTAATTACCCATCAAACCAAACGTTTTTTCCACTAAAAGACCCAAAAAATCGATAAAATACCGCAATCGATTGCCGATTTCGAAAAAACCCTACTGCCAAGCTTAAAATATAAGTTTAAATTTTCATGTTTCTACATATTTAGTTTTGTTTGTGGTTAGTGTGTTAAAATGGCTCACAATCAGTGGTGGCTGGTGCGGTGGGCTCTGGGGCGTCACCGTTCCTGGAAATTTTCATAGTAATTTAATTTAATTTAATTTAAAATTTAGTTTACAATGTTATCTACGTAATTAAATAGATTAGCATTAGGAAACATATTAAAAAGGAAATGTTAAATTTGTAGTGTGCATTCAATTTAACTGGACTTGCAAAATTCGTTTGCATAACTCTGAATACGAGGGCTCCTCGTAGCTCGCCTCTACATCTGTAAACTGTTTACAGCTGTGGTTTTTCTTCTTAATAAACGTATTTGTTCAAGTGTGGTGTAAAATTTTTTTACTTACTTATTGTTTCTTCAGTGTTTTTTTTTTTAATTGTAAAAGTTTAAATTGATTGTAGCACTTAAAAAATCAATGGTGCGGGAAAGACCAAACTTGAATGAAAAATTAATTTTAAAGTTTATTTCGGACAAAAGCAGAAGAATGGACTCACTATAAAAAATAATATTTTCCCTATAAAAACTTGGAAGTCAAGAGCTGCTGCTGCTCACAATGTGTTACAGACTCCAGCAGTTCTCAATATGTTCACATTTTTGTTAAGTAAGATCATTACTTATTTATTTGTTTTTTTTTACATATTATGGTTTAATTTCACAAGAAAGTTTCAATAAACTGGATTTTGAAAATTAAATTCCAAATTGCCATTAACGCTGATGAAAACTAGATGGCACCTGAATTTTCTTATACTGCTTCGATGAAGACTTTATGCTGGAAGTAATTTTGGCTTTCTAAAATGACTACTACTGCTATATTTTTGCTTTAAAACGGAAGTGATTTCATAAACAAAATTAAATATGCAATAATTGTTGCTATCTGTCAAAATTTTCCATCTTCCCAGATGCACATCTAGGTGCCCAAGCAGAGTCGTCCGAGCCTCGGCGTTCCCGCAATTATAATTTTATTATTCAGGACGACCCGTAGACAAACTTTCCTGCAGCCGCCCCCCACCCGCCCCGGCGGCCGACACCATCGCGCCCGCTCCTCCAATTCAGACTTGACGGAAGGCTCTAGTAGGAAACCTCGCGGTACGTGAGCTGCTTTAAGTTTTGGCAGACAAGGCTAATTGATAATTAAAATGCGCAGGGGTCAGCACATGCCAATCATGCGGCTGCGGCTGGCGGAGCCCGCGCCACCAGAACAGGATCCATCGCAGACCAGAGAGTGCGCTCACGTAGTGGACGGCGCCTTCGCGATTCCACAGGCAATTATTGCGCCTCCTCCGCAGCATTTTAATGCAATATTATCGTTGCAGCGCTTCTATTAAGCCATACGTGACGCAGCGCTCGACGTATCGGGCATTGATTGATGCCTTCTACAGCTGAGAATTGTTAATAGTAGTTGAGTTCTGATCTACGCTTTCTTTCAGTGCAGGTACAGTCAAATTACTTGTCTGAAGGCATTTTTGTTGATTCCGAATAAAAAGGAATAAAGTACCCTTTATAAAAGTACGTTTTTCCATTATCATAAGTAGGTATTCATTTAATAATAAACTGGTTGCGTTTTTTATTTAATATAACCCCCTTGACGCTGTACACTTGGCTACAAATTTGCGAATACTCTTTACGGAAAAGGTTTTTCATATAAATTTTAACCAGTTTTGCACTGAATCCATTACCATTAACTTACAATTCCGCAAATGTTTCTTCAAACAAACTGTAGGCGAGTTCTAAATACATTAGAGTAGAACAGCTTTGAGGTGAATGGGTTAAAAACTAGATCTTCACTACGTTCTTGTTGTCAATTTTGGTTCACTTCTAAAGATATGTCGACTCACAGAGTTAGCGTCCCAATAAATCTAATGACTTTGTTGGGTGAAGTTTCATTGAGATCCTCCAGCAAGAGCTGTACTTTGCCTCGTATAGAAAGCCTGGTGCGTTGTACTGCAGGGCAGGTACGCAGTGTGTTCTGTCGTTGTTTCCTGACCCCCCTGAGAGTAACTGGCATTCAGCCTCTTCAACCAAATCCAGTTGGTGTAGGGTATAACTTAATCGGCGTTGCTCAGTTTACATATGGCCAAAATACAATTTGCAGGTGTAGCCTGTTTAACTCTAGTAGGTCTTTAGCTTGCTTTTTCGGTAGGTTTGTTACAGCTTGACCAAATTCATCTAGTCGATGAGTTTCAGATTTGTACTGGCAACGTTACCAGACTCTGACTGAACATCGAATGGTGAACATCGGTATTGTCACTCCTACTGCGAACTCTCTTCTTGATCTGCACATCTTGCGAACAAGATTAGTTTGGTCAAACTTTATGAACGTCTTTAATCAGCTAAAGTTGCCAATTCTTGTCAGTATTCAAACGTTTTTTTCCACGAGATAGAGTAGCTGTGTTGATGATAACCAAGTGCTGGTTCTGGTCTATCGAATTTAGGGGTAGCACCCCCTCAGCTAAAAAAAATTGCTAACTTTGCAACATTATTACTACCAGAAAATAAGAAACATCATTGGAATTGAAGCGATTTATATTGCACGATTTGTGCAATATAATTAACAGGATACAAATAATCCTATAAAGATATTCAGAGCCTTCATAATTGTTAACTAGCCACGTGATCACCGAGCTTAGGCAACCAATGTTTCAGGACTGTTACCTACTGATAACACGAAATATCGCTAAATTTTGGCGTCACCAATATTAACGATTCGTTTACGCTCGAGATAATTTTGCGGATATTATATTGCCAACATGAAGGAAATAAAATGACTGTTCCAAAAAAAATATTGGTCACGTAGCTTGTAATCATGTATGAAAACTCTGTATCAATATTGTAATAATAATTAAATCAACAGAACTAATAAGTTAAATTTTGGGTCCTCTGAGAAACCTTAAAGCGGGCGCCGCTGCCTCGCGGAATACGCCAATAAACAAAACCGTATAGGGATCAGGCTAATTAAAGAAATCGGTCGTGATCTTCGAGAAACCACCGAAAGCATCTCTACCAGTACATCTAGTAGGTAGAAGTCTTCCCCTTCTTGCGCGATGCCGGAGACGATAGCCGCCTTGGACGTTTGTATCAACATGGAGCATTACGCTACTTTATGCACGGTTGAGGACAGTGGCGTCCTTGGTTTGTCTATGAAAAGGGACAAATCCGCGAAAATAAAAATAATACTTAAATACCTGATGTAATGGCTACACAATATAATTTCTTTATTTAGTAACAATATTTGAGTAGTAATAATAAATAACATAATAAGATACATACGTTTTAAAATTAATCTATTTACCTTCACTTTGAAACTCCAAGAATCATCTGCTTTGTGAAGAACGGTACCTATTTAGATATTGTTCACATTTTATTAACTTCTCATATTAGTATCTACCAAATAATGTGAAATACAGAATTGTTAAAGAAGGCCATAATTTGTATTAAAGATACAAACAAATATACAGAGTGTTACAGAGTACGTAACATAGATCCTAGAACTAACAGAATATGATTTATTCTTTTAATATACAAGGAGTTAGTTACTTTAAATGATTTTTGTTAATAATCCAAATAATCGATATAACGTAGGTATAGAAACAGTAGAATAGATGAAATTTTTACGTATTTTAAAGTTTCTTAACGAATTGTGTGCTCTTGTCAAATATCACTTCATTTTAGAGAAAAAGTACAAAATTTTAAGTGCATTTGCCAGATACTACAGATTTAAGTTTTTCATTGTTTCTTTGATTATTTTCGTAGATGCCAAAATATCAAAAAAACTGAGAAGAAAACTAAAACTATTCCACAAAGTAACTAAAAGAAGTATTTATTTGAGTATATCTGTATTAAAATATCATAATCTTGAATGTAGCAATTTTTCTTCGGTCAAGTTTTATTTAAAGACTTCGAGATTGTAAGATTAGGTATGATAAGCTTATATACACGTAAACATGATTCATTTGCAAACATTGTTTAATTTTAACAAAATCTTAATGGAAAAAAATGCAGAAGATTATGATATCTTAATAAAAACATTTCCAGAAATGTAAATAGGTACTTATTTGCAATATACTTTGATATTTCACCGCTCAAAATAAACATACTGTTATGATTTTTTGTTTGTGTTAATTATATATTTTTTTATATAATTTATAATTTTTTATGTATTGAATTTATTGTGTTTTGATTGAATTTTAATTTTAATTTTGTAGTATTTTTAAATTTTTATTTTGCCTGGATGCCAACAAGTACTTGTCTTGTACAGTAAGTTGGTTTAGAGCTGACTCTTCCTCAGGGTGTATTTCACTAACTTATGTCGATATATTTTGAAGTATGAGATTTGTTTAGAAAATGAAAAATTAAATTTAGCATTTTGTATTGCATATTCAAATATTTAGACAATTTAACAAATTTTATTTTCTTAAGTACTACGTTAAATCTACTAGCTATTCTACTTTTGCTCCAGAGAGTGAAAATTTAGAGATTATAGTCGACTTTGGTAGTTAAAAACAATGTACTTTAAAGTTATCAGTTTGATTGTTATTTACGAATTCGTACGGTGAGATTTTTAAATTGTCCAATTTTTAAAAGTATGAAACTCACGAAACGCATTTATGTATTGCTGGTTTCGGAGATGCTTTCCAGGTGACGTAATCCTCGTGATGGTCGATGTTGGATTTCAGGTGCTGTAGGTCGTAAAACTGATCCCATGTGCTTGTTTTTCCAGTGGTAAATATGGTTTGCACTTCACCTGCTGTTGTATTTTCTCACTGCGCTTCACTAATTTTTATTTGACAATTTATACGTTGCACTTTTGGTTAAATAACATGTGTTCCCATTATATAAATTTCCAGTAGTTATTTGGTTAGTTGAGAAAAATTTTAACTGATGGAAAATTACACTTTTGACAGATGGCAGATTACTTGTGAATGTTTTTTGACGTTTCAAAACTGGTAACTTAGTTACTTAATTTTGAGTTGCATTTGTTTATTTTAGGTGTGACTAAACGATGTTTATAGCTTGGAAAATTACGAAAGGCTGAAACAAAAGAACCTGTTATGGATACATCATATTGACGTTTTATGAAATCTTTTAACTGAAAATTATGCCTTTATGTATGTTTTTTTGCAGCATGATACTTACATATTCAGATTCTACATAATTTTCTGTAAATCTCAGTTCAACGTTCATTTTCAAACATTTTACAAATTTTTCAAATTTTTGTAAAATTTAACCAAACTGTGCTATTTAGCTTAATTCTATGTTTATATTACTGTTCCACGACATTGATATTTCCTTATTTTCACTACTCTGAACAGTCTTTTCTTGTTTAAATTAACTAATAACTGAAATGTTTTCAGGTCCATCGTCTTTTGACAACTAATAATGTTTGTACACTACTTGTAACGTAAATTGGGATTTGAATACAGTTTTATATGACTAGAAGGTATTTTTAACTCAACACAAATCATTTTACAACTTATAAATACTTTTTACACAACAAATTTTACACACAAATCATCGTTTTGACATTTTGAAAGTCGCTATATGAAGTTATACAAAGAACTTTAATTTTGACTCGACTTATAAATACAGACTAAATGTATGATAAACTATAATTATAACCTTAGTTTATTGCATGAATTTTATTTATAAGTGTAACTCCTTTCCCCGTCAATCTATCTGTCAAAATATATATTTTTTAATTTCCTCAAACCAATGTTCCTATATGATACATGACTTTACAAAATTGTACTTTGTTGTACTTTCTAACTTTCTATGTATTGTTGCATTTTACAGGCAATTTAATTCAAAATTTTATATTATTTAGTTTATTTTGACAGATTGATGTGTTCATCTAACGATTTTGCCTTTTTATTAAACAAACTTATTCTATATGTAAATTTTATCCTTCATTTTCTCATGTCTAGTATTTCGCATCCCTGTTGTCAGTTTTTCTCTGCTTTCCTAGCCTGAATATGTCTAATTTTTCACCATTATCTTATGTTATTTATTCATTTAACGTTACAACTTCGAACATCATAACAGTACGTATAGTTCCGGGCAGGAGCGGTGGTCCGCAACTGGTCGAGTAAACCGCGAGCGCCCGGGTGTCCTCCCGGCGCCTCCGCCACTGTCCGTCCGCAATTCAAACACGGCCGTAATTATTGCCAAGGAACGGGCAGAGCGTTGCATCGCGGAGGACAGAAGGCGGGCTGTATCCGGCTGGATCTAACCAATGACTCGGCGATCCGACTCAGCATGTAGATACAACAGCTTACTGAAACTAATTACGCTGATTTATGTTGCCATTGTTCATTGTTGGACCGTGTTTGGACAGCGTGCTCTCAGCAGATATACGTGCACGCCCTCTGCACGGCGATCCGCGCCCGGATCGGAGGAGGCCTAGCGCACACATGCAGCTCCCGCGGGAGTGGTGGGGGTGGCGGCGGTGTGCTAGGCAAACACGCCGAAATATTAGGAAAGTTGATAAAAAAATTTACCCGCATTTTTCAGTCGGGGTTCCGTGGTGTTACCGTAAAGGTGTTGGTAGTGTTTTAGAAGAATAAACTATTGCCAAGAAGTTGATATTTATTCAAGGTAGTAAACTACTTAGGTATATAGTTTCCTTACTTTGTTGTTTTATTTAGTGTTATTAATATCAAAATCCTATTATTTGAATTCATCTATTTAGTCCGGTCAATCTAGACATTCAAAGATACATAAATTTACAACAAGCTGAAAGTGAGTATAGTTGTTCAAAACATAATTAAAAATAACATATTAAAATTCCTCATCGTTCCGGTACTCGGAAAAAAATTTACTCGAGGTCAAAGGTCAAAAAAATGTGTTTTTCGCTATTTTCAGCTAAACAGTAAGTTTTATCATAAAATTACCTCTGACAAAAATTGTAGATCATAAAATTATGTATAAAAAATGTATCAATACTTTTTCTAAGAGCCACCGTTTCTGAGATATAACGATTCAAAAGATTGTAAAAGTTGTAATCGTTATAATATGCACACGTTTCCACGCCACCTATGAGGTAGTGTACTTAGCGCGTTTTTTTTAACGTGGTTTCCCCAGTAGGCCTATCACACAGGTCTGTTGTGATTCTGTTTAGTTTGAAACTATTGCATAATAACAGATATTAGCAAGGGTTGGAAATGATAAAGGCGATGGAAATTTAAAAAAAGTAGAGGAATTTATTCGTCTGATTCATAACCTTCAAATACTTCTTCTTCTTCATTCTGGGTGTAAGTAAATTGCGTCAATAGTGATGTTTCGCATGTTGCCTCGTTGGTGGCTCTTAGGAAAAAAAGTATTGATACATTTTTTATACATAATTTTATGATCTATAATTTTTGTCAGAGGTAATTTTATGATAAAACTTACCGTTTAGCTCTGAAAATCGCGACAATCCCATTTTTTTACCTTTGACCTTGAGTAAATTTTTTTCCGAGTACCGGAACGATGAGGAATTTTAATATATTATTTTTAATTATGTTTTAAACAATTTTACTCACTTTCAGCCTGTTGTAAATTTATGTACCTTCACTCTTATTTTTTGGTCTAATTTGACCGGATTATATTATATTAAAATGCAGAAGTAAAACAATTTGAAACTGTTTAACGAATTTTATTTACTTTTATTACGAATCAATTCTAGATATTACTTACTGAGAGCTTTCATTTTACTAGACTCCAAACTTAGTTGATAGTCCAGGTTATAGAGCAGTAAAAGTAGGCTTTGGCGTTTGTGAAGTCATCTGTTTTGTTGTATAGAAAAATCCCAAATATTATGTAGAATAAGAATCCGAGTTTGTCTATTCCAAAAAATCATTGCTAAATTCAGGAGAACAATAAACATACAAAAATAACGTAAAATGACCCGTTTTTCGACATATTTTTCCCTGTAACATTGAAAGTAAGCCCTAAATAAAAAAAGTCATTCTTTATTTTTTGTTTATTTCACGTTGCAACAACTGCTGATCAAAAAAGTCGAATTTTGCATTAACTATGGGCGAAAAATAGTAGAAAATACGCATATTGAATCCCATAATTGTTTATAGAGTAAAATTTAAAAAAATTCTAAATGGTTATAAAAGTGTAAAAATAGGTATTTTTGGTATTGATCAAAGTTTATTATGACAGCAAATATCTCTAAAAATTTGAGTGCCCTTTCTAAACCTTAATTTAAACCCACGGTACGCGATAAACTTTTTGAAATTTTCTTAATTAACAATCCTGTCAATCGAAAACCACGCTATCGATCGTTGCAAAAATTTTTACGGTAGAATTGACATATGTTTTACTATTTGTTCACAAAGTTTCATCAATATTTATAAATATTGACTTATTTTAAAAATTGCTCCAAGTATATACATGATTTTCTACTATTTTTCACCCATTGTTGATGCAAAATTCAACTTTTTTGATTCGCAGTTGTAGCTTTATAGAAAATCGTCAAATATACAAAAAATAAAGAATGACTTTTTTATTTAGGGCTTACTTTCAATGTTACAGGGAAAAGTATGTCGAAAAACGGATCACTTTTCGTTCTTCTTTTTGTATGTTTGTTGTTCCCCTGCATTTGGCAATGGTTTTTTGGAATAAGCAAATTCGGATTCTTATTCTACATAATATTTGGGATTTTTCTGTACAACAAAATAGCAGAAACTGAAGAAACGAAACCAAATTTATTTCTCTTTATAATTTATAAAATATAATATATAAAATACTGTAATTTTAAACAAACCTACTACTGGTCACTATATTTTCCCTGAGAGTTTTTATTTTATTCAACTCTAGACTTGGTTAAGTAGAAACTAAAGATGCCTTACCCTTTTTATGAACTTATTCATTTCATTTTAAATCTAGTTGCCACTAATGATAAAATAAATGCACAATTTGGTTAAAATTATTACGGAACAATCCAATAAAATGCTTTTAGTTATTGTAGCGGTGAAAAAGGTTTGCCATTTCATAAAAACGAGAAATATATGCAAATAAAAGAACGGTTTATACAGATACACTCCAGTCCCTGTTTTATTGCAACGGTGGTGGAATGGGGTTTCTACTTCGTACGAAACGGACAAAAATACGCCCGAATAAAAAAGAGGCATCATATCTCAATTATATCCGGCAAACTACGTGCGAAGTTAAAGAACTGCAATGAATATTCAGCGATATACCTCTAATAAACTTTGCTAGTGGACCAAATCTGGCATGTCGCGGAATAGGAAACGGCTCCGATCGGTTCGCAGATAACAATAAATTAATTTAATAAGCCTCGCAATGGAAAATAGAGTTGATACCGTTCGAAAATACCTGAGAGATCCCATTTTCAGATACCTACTCTTTATGGTATTCTGTTACAGTCCAGGTCGACTATTAAATTGTACTCGTTTATTTGAGTCGTTATTGACGTCATCAAATTTCATGAAGCCCAGATTAATGTTTACATTTTGTAAAAATTGCTTAATAATAATAAAACTATTTGATAAAGTGCAATAAAGTATTTACTGTTTTGGAAAACATTGTAGATAAATGAAAAACAATTTATCAAAATATAAAGGACATACATTTAATAAATATGATTAATGTGACAAAATTTCAGCTCAATCACTGACTCTATAGAAAATTTTGAAGGTGCATCTTTCAGACGGTGAATGTACGTAGTAGTCATAACTTAGCTGGTATATAATATGGCCACATATTTGCATTAGTTAAGTCGAGCCGTTCGCCTTTTCATAAGATACAACTCTAATCAAACCAGGCGCATTAATAAAGATTAATTTATTACGGCGGCCATATTAAATCATTCAAGAAGTGACATCTGCTGTTCGCCTTGAACTATCACGTTTTTCATCGTCTATATACCAGGTGTTGCAGCGTTATAATTGATGGGTCAGCTTACACTCATGTTTGCATTTCTTTCTGTATTGAGCGCGAAATTGTTGGATATTTATTGCGGTGGGAACTCTCGGCTCCAAGACGTTTATATTTATCAGCACTCGCAATTTATACGGCTTCGATATATGCGATCCCTTACTTTTTTTTTATAAATAAGTATATCCAATATTTACTCACTCACAAGATTTGGTAAACAAATAAGATCCTCGCGCCAAATCATTAACTCTTTCTATCTTAAATCCTCACAAACAACTTGGGAATTATTAAAATAATATCTATTGTCTCTAATCACCCATACTGTCCTAAAAATCCCATTTGAATAAGTTATGGGTCGGGATATATTGAAATAAATAAGTAGTTAATTACTATTTAGAAGTACTACTGGTATTTTTTTAAATAATTTTTAAGCCTTAATTTCTTACAATTATTGTAAAAATCCGTTTCTTTGTTTCAGGGGAAGGAGGTGAGGAAGGATCACCGGAAGAAGGGGACAAATTGGACGGTGAGGAAGACACCGGATCGATGACACCCACTTCTGCCGTGTCTCCTGCTCCCCCCGAAGACGAGGCGTCTTCGCCAACCCCTGGAGACGTTTTAACCCCAACCAGTCCCCGCTCGACTAACGGAGACGTTAGGTATGGTATTTATTACTAATATTATTATTTAATGTTCAAACCGGCACATTTTTTTGTTGTACATTTTCATATTATTTTTTTTTGTTTCAGGAACGTGAACTCTCGATGTGATTCTCGCGAATCTGGCGAATCAGCCATCCAGCCACGATCGCCTTCAGCCGAATCTCTGATGTCTGAAAGAGCTGCTTTGCTTCGAGGTATCCCTCTGGGCACATCTCTCAGCCCCGTGGGGGTCACCCTGCCTCCTACCATGCCCGCCGCCGCCGCTGCAGCTCTTCTTCCTCCACAATCGGCTGCTATGGCCGCGTATCTCAATGCGGCGGCGGCTGCTGCCGTCGCCCAGCAGTCGCATCGCTTAATGATGACATCGCCGTTACCTTCGAGTTTTAACAGGGCGTCGATTTCCCCATTGATTTCGTCTTCCTCGTCTCCACCCGGTGGTTTCAACCCGTCGCCAGTAGAACAACCTCTTCAGTCACCGCCAGCGGAGGGTATTCTGGACTTTAGCAAGCGTGGACAAAAAAGCGAAGCCGGTGATAGTGACTCTGATGTTGTGAATCTCAGTAAGCCTGAATCTCCTCCTAGTGGAGAACCTGCGGGGGGACCCTTAGATCTATCAGTTAGTAGTCGGAAACGCACATCTGAGGATCCCCTGACTACTCAACCACCACAGCGTAAAGCCAGGACTGACTTCAAACCAACTTTGCCGCAATGGCCTCCACCGATCGGTGCTTCCCATTTGCCATACTTTGCAGCAGCAGTAGCGGCAGCAGGATTGTCTCCCAAGAACAATTCTAGTGAACTCTGGAATGGTAAATTGAAACACCCTACTCCTACTCCTAGCGACGCCACCAAAGCTTTGGAAAAGATGAGTGAATTGAGCAAGCTGGGAGGGGAAGATCTCTTCCGTTCTATGGCTAACGCTGCTCCGGGTAACTCGGCGAGTAACAGACATAGCGCGTGGCAGTCCCACTGGCTAAACAAAGGTGCTGAGCAAGCCAAAGACGTCTTGAAATGCGTTTGGTGCAAACAGAGCTTTCCCAGTCTGGCGGCGATGACCACCCATATGAAGGAAGCTAAGCACTGCGGTGTGAACGTTCCCGTCCCTCCTATGCAATCAACTAGTTTAATTCCGCAACCGCAGATCTCTTCGCCTTCGAATACTAACACTAGTACCTCTTCAACCAATTCCAACAAGCCAAATCAGTCCGACCTTAATATGTTGATCAAGGAAACCATGCCTTTGCCTAGAAAGTTAGTTAGAGGACAGGACGTATGGCTAGGAAAAGGTGCTGAACAGACCCGGCAGATCCTCAAATGCATGTGGTGCGGACAAAGTTTCAGATCTTTGGCTGAAATGACTAGTCATATGCAGCAAACCCAGCACTATACCAACATTATATCTCAAGAACAAATTATTTCTTGGAGGTCCACGGATGATGCTAAAGGAGGAGGTGGTGGCGGCCCATCAGGCCCAAATCCACCGCCAGGAGGTGCCAGTAGTCATGTCAGCGCCGTGCTCACTTGTAAAGTATGTGATCAAGCCTTCAGCTCTTTGAAAGAACTAAGTAATCATATGGTAAAGAATTCTCATTACAAAGAACACATTATGAGGTCGATAACAGAGAGCGGTGGAAGAAGGAGGCAGACTAGAGAGAAGCGCAAGAAATCGTTGCCCGTTAGAAAACTGCTGGAACTAGAAAGGGCTCAACATGAATTTAAAAATGGTGACAATGGCAGCATCATCGAGAAAATGCGCGATCCCACTGGCGCTGGAAGGATAACTTGCGAAAAATGCGGAAATAAAATCGAAACGTCTCTCTTTGTTGACCATATAAGACAATGTGTAGGTGGTATGACAAACAATCAAAGAAATTTCTTGAAAAACGCGTTGATGTCTAGCAACATTCTACCTCCCGAAAGCCCAAGCAGAGATAAACTTAAAACTCCTACTGACAAATCTCCCTCACCTCAGCAAAGGTCGCCATCTGTTAGTGACTTAAGTACTAAGGAACCATCCGCAACTCCGGAAAACAACAACGGTTCATCACCGTCTGTCTTGAACGCTATCGAGAAGCTCATAGAGAAAAGCTTTGACTCCAGATCTAGACAAAATCCGGGGTTTCCTGGACAAGGGCCCACCCAGGCGCCCATGGGGAGCAGTATATTAAAACGACTGGGAATTGATGAAAGTGTGGACTATACCAAACCTCTAGTCGATGCACAAACTATGAATTTACTTCGAAGCTATCATCAGCATCAGAGCCATCACTACGGAAGAAGGGAAAGAAGCGGAAGTGAATCCAGTTCCATATCAGAAAGAGGAAGCAGTAGGGTGGATTCTCTTACACCTGAACGAAAAATGGAACCTCCTGGTGTACCAATAACGAGTACACCTAGATCGACACCGGATATCAAAAGGGAAAAGTCACCGTTCATTGAAAAAATAAACAATGCAAGCGATACAGATAACAATGAGCATGTAGTTGTTAAAAAAGAAATGGAGGATGAAGATAGATCTGCGGAGAATCATAATGACTTTCATGTTAAACGAGAAGTAGACGAGATTGATGAGGATGAGCGCGGTAGTTTTCACAGCAACGGTGAAGTTTCAAAAGAAGAAGAAGAGAAACGGCGAAGTCCTCTGATCAGTCCTCGACAGCAAGCTATTGTTGCGGATAACGCACAACCAAACAGTCCTTGCAGGAATTCTACCAGTAGTCCTGCGAGTAGTGATAGATCTGGTACCCCACGCAGTACCAACGGGGACAGAAAGACAGCTGGAGGCAGTTTGGGTGCACTGAGTTCAATGTTCGACAGTCTATCAGGTACCAATAACAGCACGGGCGACGGTGGTCAAACGGGAAACAAGAGAGGCTCCAGCCACCCTTTGGCGGCCCTGCAGAAACTTTGCGATAAGACTGAAACACACACGAACAACAGAAGCCATGCCGCTGCCACTGCCGTCGCCAACCCTGTTACCGCCAGCAACACCACGACTACGAGCGGCACCACTCCGGGCGCTATCCTGGCCTTCAGCTGGGCCTGCAACGACGCGGTGATGACTTCGGATTCCATAATGAAATGCGCGTTTTGCGATACGCCCTTCATTTCGAAGGGCGCTTATCGTCACCACCTGTCGAAAATGCACTTCGTGAAGGATGGTGTAATACCCGATCCAGTGTCCTTAAAGACTTCACAGCCATCCAGCTCCGCGGGTTCCGGGGTGCCCCTGAAGGGAACCGCCATAGTGCCAACAGTGTCCAGTAGTTCCGCTTCGACGGGTGCCAAGAGTCCTCCGGCCCCCGGGGGCTTCGAGGAGAGTCCCCACTCGAAATTCCTCAAGTACACCGAACTGGCCAAACAATTGTCTAGTAAATATGTGTAAATAGTGTTCAATAAAACAAACATTCCTATTTTGTAAAGTATAAAGATAGTCTTGAAGGCATACCGCTGTGAGCGGAATTTTGTGATGTTATCATATCTTAATTACAACCAATAGTAATAATGGTAGCATTAGTGATATAACTATGTATATTCATTGCGGAATTACAAAAGGTCTCGAGTGATTATGATTGTTATACGAATTTTAAGTCACAAAATGTGTACATATTAAATAAGTCAGTATTGTAGGAATGTATACTTTTCTCATAGGGCTGGAAAGGCCAAATCAAAAACTAAAGATCAAAAAACTTGTGTATAGAGGCTGCGAAGCGTATCCAAATTCAGAGACGTACTAGGATATTTTAGTTTTTGATTGGGTTCGTTACTTCATAAATTCCAAGCCCCCTAATCGTTTAGATATGTAAAATTAGTTGTTGGTTGACAGGCCGTAAGTTTTGGAAAGTATTAAAAAAAATGAAGATCGTAGTCGTAAAAAAAACCATTGATTTTATCTTCAACTATTTATTACTAAGTTGGAATCTTGTAAAAGTTTCAATAATTAAAAAACAAACAAACAAGTATACGTATATCGTAAATATCTCATCTTCCAAGAAAATTTTTAAATAAATATTTATCAATAATAATTATTATACTATACTGAATAATACAAAAGATGTATACGCAACTAGCTGATATTCATGGCGAAGCTCTTTTTATGTTATTAAAAAATTTTAAACTTTATTTAATATTTTGTTGTATTTGATCGCAATGAAAGCTCAAATAAATATATGTTATGAAAAGCCGAATTTCATTACACCTCTCCAAAAATCTAAAGCACACAGTGTTCCCGAGATTGAATATATTCGTCTTCTGCCTTAAGGTTGGTGCATTTTCTTTAGTATTCGAAGTTTCTTACAAAAAAAAAACAATTTCTTATCATAATATTGATGGGTACAAAACTATATAACCGAAATAGTTGTAGTTTTTGAATGATTTAAAAGAGTAGGGTACCTATTTATAAAAGTTTTTACGTGTAACTCTAATTTAACTAAAGTCAAGTAACGTCGTCAAAAATTAGGAAATGTTCCTGTCATCCCAGATCTGAAAACCCTAATTTCAGATACATCGAATACGTGTCAAATTGAATTAAGTTTGTATCTAGATTGCATAAAAATAAAAATAAAATGGATATTTAGCAAATTTCATTAACGTAAAACATTTTTTTTTGTAAACAGCGTTTTCCTATCAATTTTTTTTTCTTGACAATACCGTCTGCATTTAGAGTATGTTGATTTGTTATTAACATCCTGTATATTTGTTAACTGCTCCTATATGGATACATTAAAAATAGAAGCAAATTTATGAATGAGTAGGGAAGAGTGGGAGAATGATAGGTAAGGAACCAACAGTTTTAACTATATCCATATATACGAAAGATAATGTCCAGTGGACCTACTTCGACAAGAAATTCAGCCAGATATACACATTATGACATTAACTGACATTCCTTCACTTGGCGGGTAATTGCGGTCAGAAGATTTCTTTCGATTTTTAAATGGTGATATTTACAAGTGCGATTTTTGTATTTTTTTTTTTTCTCAAAATATGTCTATATTTATTTGAATTTGTAGAATAATGAAACTTGGACTATTTAATTAAAGGTAAGGATCCTTTAAATTTGAATATAAATACATCAACCTATGGTAGTGATGTCGGTATTCAATATGGCTAAAGACCCCAAATTTTACACTTAATTGAAAACAACTTATTTATTATATTAAATTTTCTCAAATGCCTCAAACCTTCGCGCCGTTACTACTTAAGACACAGATTCCTCAAAGCCTTAGGAACTTATCTTAAGACATCTTATATTTAATGGCGATTCTATGTTTATATGGGGCATTCTTTTGTGAAAGAGAATTGAAATGAGGGGCATTGCCCAGTTGACGGATTATCCCACTTTCTTCTACCAATTTTTTTTTTATGAAGGAAACTCGAAAAATTGAAAAAATTAATACAGAATAGTCAAACAGTGCATATAGTATAAGTATACAAGAGAGAAAGGAATGAATTTCAGACATTAAAAAAAATGCTAAATATTGTATTAGTATCCATTCGATAAGACTAGAGTGGGAAAGGAACAAATCTCAAACATTTTCAAAACAAGGCAGCAAATTCTTTACATAACATTTTTTTTAAATGTATGCATCTTAATTAATATATATTTTTTCTTTTTTATAAAAGAATATTGTAGAAACTACGACACATTTAATTTCCTGTACTATTTATTTAAGAAGAATGAGAAATGTATTAACCACAAAGAAGTACCACCGACCCTTTCTTAAATTTAAGAATAAAATCAACATCCTCCGAACAAAGCCAACCCCTAAATTTGGCCCGGTCGGCGGCGAAACAGTCTGAAATGACGATTACTTCGTCTAATCGCAAATAGCAGGCAGACATTAGCATGAACTAGAGATAAATATTTGCCCTTAAAGTTCCTAATTTGGAAGTAGCAAATAAATTTAATTCTCCCGTCTTCGGGATCGGTCTTATCATCGCCCGAGCGGGAGGGAAGATGGACGGTGACGGAACAACTGGAGCCGAAGCCCTAGTCGATAAGGGGAGGCGGAGGGGATCCGGATGTTTCTCCTGAATGAGTTACCGTTTAAGATGTACGGGGTTGTATATGCATTTAAATGAAGTAAAACGCAGGCACACTTTATTAAAATTCAAACATGAATTTCAGTGTTAAAGAATGTCAAAATATAAGGAAATTAAAAATTATTTGTTAGAATTTTTGTGCGAAGTTCATTTGTTTGATCAGCTTCTAATCTGAAATGTAATCTGGGTCCTTTCTTATTTGAAAAGTTCGATTCAAAATATTTTCAAAATATATTATCTCACCATATTTAGATTTTTGTCTCGAAAAAAAATCAGTGTCAAAAAGTAACAAAATAAGGGTTTCACGTAATAATGCAATCCCAAATCTAGACGTCAATCTTCTTCATCAATCTTCTTCCATATTTTTCCAAGTACGTTTTCAGTGTCAAAGGTGATCCGTTAGTCTCTGATTAGATTATGTTTCAATTAAAAACCGAAGTAACGAGTGAATCAGAAAACAGGTTGTTCAGAGGTTACAGGTTAATTTAAGTAGACACTGGCCATTTTATCTAGTGCGCGTGTGTCAATTTTCGGGGAGGAAGAAATTTAGTGTTTCTTGTACCCCTAAGTCATAATTTCAGAGGAGTGTGTTGTTTGGACCATTTTGGGTCAGACAATATAGGTGAACCAGGGATTTGATAAGATAACTGATGCTGAAATTTAAAAAAATGCGCTTGAAGAGGTATTTAAAGGTAAAAATTCTCTAAAATGGTATACAAACATGTTAACCACTGGCGGACATAGCGAGAGGATCTATTATTGAAAACTTTGGCCACTCAGTTTGTAATTATTTTTCAAAGGAGAAATGTCTTGAACTCTATTCACGAGCCATTCTCTAATTATTACTTTTTTAATTTTAAAATGATCAGAAACTTTTTATTCCACATACAATATTAAATAAAATGTGATCAAAAGTCTAAAAAAAATTTTAGAAACTTCTAATAATTATCTTTGAAATAGTATGGGGGCTCAAATTTCTATATATATACTTTTATGAATTGAATAGTTTTAAATATATTTTAAATGTATTTAACCGTGAACTGATTGTATTTTAGATAGAAAAAAAAAACTGGAAATGAGTCACCTTTCAAATAATATGTTTCATTTTCAGTTTCCAAAAAAACCTCTGGTTACCAATTTATTATTTCTTTTCCAATTCAGCAAATATTTACCTTTAGTTAGTTAAATCCTTAACCTAGCATTGAAGTACATCCGTAATATACAGGGTGTTAGAAGTTTGACTGCCTTAATTTTAACAGAATACATTAAAATAAACAAAAAAACCTCCGAGAAAAAAACTATCAACATCTCCAACTTGATGTACAAAAGTTCGATTAATTAAGGAATATTGACATAACTGCGTGCATAGAATACCATAAAATACAACGTTTATCACTTTTTTTAACTTCTTTATTCTTAATTCTAAAAAATAAAATTAGCGTTTTAATAAACTTAAAATTCGAATAACACGAGGTACTAAGCTGTCCAGTAATATACAATTCAGTTGGTATCTGGAATTGGACCGTATCTGAGTGTTTTTGCGTGCCACTATTTCCTTTTCTTGGGGCGTTTTCCAGCGAGTGCGCGAAAATTGGATTAGAAGGTGTCGTGCGTGCATCGAAAATGGTGGTGGATATTTTGAGCATATGTTGTAGTTTGTGCGTTTTCAAATTACTGAAATTTGCTCTGTGTTATGATTATTTGGATGACGTAATTCTTTGGATACTTATAATTATATATTTTTCAAATTCATAATTTGATTAAAAGTTCCTGTTTTAATAGATTCATAATTACCAAAATTGGAGCTAAAATTTAAGCACAACACTATTTTCGTACTACACAATCGATAGATTTTATTTTATTTATTTAGAATCTGGAAAACAATTGTCTAGAAATTTACTAAATGTTTCACAATAATAGTTGTTTACATTTTTTCCACAGGACAAGTCTACCGCGTGCACACGTGGTATGCATCAGCTGTGCGGCGTTAGGTTAAGCACTGTTCTCGTTGTGCTGAAACTGCCCAATATTAATACTCGCTGTATTTTGAAAACTGTTAATCATACACCCCTGTAATATACAACTTTTTTGTTCATTTATGATTACTCTATCTCACGCTGAAGTAATGGCAGTCAAACTTCTTGCACCCTATATAGCAAACAGAACATCATTCGTCACCCGAATCACCAGACATAAACCGGTTTCAGACTTATTAACTCTCATTAGTATACCATAGATTAACTGACGGTTGAACAATTTAACTACTTGCATGTCTATGTACGCAGATACGTTTTGAGTGTGGATGAAATATAACCTACAAAGTAAGTAATATATTAAATGTCATTAGTAGTCGGATAAAATGATCTACTGATCTATAGATACTAGAAAGCACAACTATCGTCGCAATAGGCAATTAGGCAAAATAAACTTTTTAACTAATGTGGAAAGTTACTGCTTTGCGATCTATAATATCCCGTTCAACATTGGATAACACTCACATATGACAATGTTGGCTGTTTACTAGACATGGCAGGTGTAATTCAATAGTGTACGGGGCATTAGTCCGCAAAGTAGTAGTTCTCACAATATCATTAGTTAAAAAGTTTATATCATCTAATGGGTCATTAATTATGCTTCCGTGGTACCTATATATTACTGCAGAAGAAACGTGCTGTTTTTAAGCTTCACTACCATCTCGAAAATCTGTAGCTTTAGACTTCTAGTTCACCGAAACTTTTTGGTCTAAAATGATGCAAGAGATATTCATTTGAAGTTGTGACATAGACCTAAAATACATCCTGTATACTGAAAACAGAAATTTCGATCAAAATTTCTATATTAACATCGCAGCTAAAAAATAAATATAATTAAAAGAAATATAGTAAGATTGGGGCCCATTACTGGTGGTTATTTAATTTTGATGCGAATATATAAAACCTCACAAAATCAAGTAGCAGTATCGTCACTAGTTTTCAAAAAATTGACCAAAACTAAGCAGAAATTTTAGCATAGCCAGATACTGCACGACGCCGCATCCCGTCCCATTCGTGTCCGCCGAGTTCACAATGGCTGATCGCTGAAGTATTTACTGCCGGGGCCCGTATGGAACGGGCGCTGATAGCCGAGTTGCAAATCACCGTAATGTTCCTTTCTGATGCCAGGACGCGGACCGCTTAGCTGCTGCTAAAAACTCCCGACGAGATATTGTCTTGTGGCCGTGATTAACTCCTCGGCCCTACGCAGACGTCAGGGCTGCTGGACGAAGAGTTACGTCTCCATCTGTCTGTGTGAAAACTTGGTTGACTTATTGATCATAAGCAATAAGAAACTTGATGATAACACAAACATGATTGTTTAACCACGGTAAACTGAAAATATAAAGACGTGTGCCACTGTTGTTCCACAATAACTAAGAAAAATTGATATAATGAAGCAAAAAATAAGACTTTTTGAACAAAATTAATGATAAATAGTAACGTTCCATGACGATAACAAATAAATGAAGTATGTAACCACTTTAACTAAAGTAATTTGGAAAATTTGATTAGTGAAGTAAAAGATAAGACTTTGAAAAAGGTAATAACAAATAATAACGCTGCATGATAACAATACATAAATAACTCTTTTATGAATCTCTTAAAACAGGAACTTAACTTTTAATCAAATTACGTATTTGCAAAATATGTAATTAAAATACCCAATGATTCAAGTTGTCTAAATAATCATACGTATTAAAAATAATTTAGGTACTTACCAAAACAGTAATTTTTAAACGCACAAGTAAAAAGAAACTACAACATATGCTCAAAATGTCCACCACCATTTTCGATGCACGAACGACACTTTCAAATCTAATTTTCGCTCACTCACTGGAAAACACCTCAAGAAAAGGAAATAGTGGTAAGCAAAAAACACTCCAATATAGTCGAATCCAGATACCTGAACTGAATTGCGTATTGGTGGCTGCTGGACACCTTAGTACATCATGTTAACAAACCGCCGCGCCGTTGTCACATTGCTCAATATGAATTTTATCGAATTTTAAATTTATTATAACCCTAATTATTTTTTTAGAATTAAGCATAGAGAAGTTCAAAAAAGTGATAAACATTGTATTTTATGGTATTCTTTTCAGGCAGTTATGTCAATATTCCTTAATTAATCGAACTTTTGTACATCAAGTTGGAGATTTTGATAATTTTTTTCTCGGAAATGGTTAAGTTTAGGACCCATGTCATATAAGTTTTTTTTTACAAATAATAAAACATTAGATACTTACTCATTTCTGTACCAAATGTAGCAAAAATGCAGCTTTATGGACGATTCTGTTTTTTTAGTTGACGACAACGAACTGATGAGACTACAAAGATGCAGGTTTTGGCCGAGGTGCATATTAATTTTTTTCGTTGACCTTAGAAACTTCGTTTCTATCACTGTCAATATTTCTGGTTTAGTATCACTTTTTAGATGACATGTTATCTCATGGACGCGCAATTATTTCACGGAAGCAATTCACGTCCGCTTTAATAATAATTTATGGAAATTAAATTTTGGCGCATCTTCTATGTAATTATATTTGATGCACGTAAATAAATTATGTTTAATAAGAAAAGAAAAGCAGTGAATAGCTTCTTGGGGTGAATTTTTAAGGGCGGACTAAACAGAGCCCAAACTGCATTCTAAATGTGCGCTACTTCCACTCCGTCTTACACTGCTGCACGACGGTAACCATGACCACCGCTGTAAACACTACATATATATTTAGGAGCGAGTTACAAGGAGCCCACGCAGTTAGTGATTTTCAAATGAATTTTGCGAGTCGAGCTAAATTGACAGCACAATACAACAATACAAATTTAACATTTCCTTTTTAATATGTTTTATAAGGCTAATCTATTTAATTATCTTAAAATTAAATTAAAAAAAAAATTAAAATTCCTACGAAAATTTTTGTGCAGGGGGGCACCAGCCACCACTGGGTATTAAATACATCAGTGTTATTAGCTTTCGATCATTTGCTAGAGGTCGCTAGCTACTACCTTTTTCAGTGTCATTTTATAGCTCCACTTTTTTTAAGCTAGGTTTTTTTACAGTGTGTGGTCATATATTATATTTTACACATTTTACACAAAAAGGTACCTTTTATGCAAAATCTTGTAAAATAGACGTTATTGTTGGTATTGTTACCTTTTATACATGGGTCATCACAAAGCAGTTATCTCGACAACAGCCTGATCATTCTCCAGAAATCAAGAGGGTGCATGAAACAAATAACAAAGTTACTGTTCTGTCAATAAAAACAAATAAATAGATAACTCACCGGGGGGTTACAATCCCCCTAATCTTAGGATTCAAGGTATATCATTCCATACGTTTCCATTATATTAATTAGCAAATATGTATTATTCTTTCTTCAACAACTAGCTAGTGTCACCTGAAATGAGTCGAGGCTTCCCCGGACGCCAACTAGTTAGCATCCACAACTACCAGGTGTGTGAGTCATACTATTATTATGCCACCTACCTCAACACCACCCAGTATGTGTCAATCGAAGCTCAGGTAAGACCCCATAGAACTTCCAAGGCACACTTCGAAGGAACCACAGCCATTGAGACCGGGAACATAAACAAGTATGGCATATTACTCACAAATTCACAATTCATTAAACAAATGTATTCAAGCTAGCACATAAAAATCAACCTTACTCGGGCGCTGGCCAGGCACTACAGTCAAAAAGAACAACCTCTCTTAGTTTCGGCGTCCCGGGCAACATTTTTGTATATACTCTTAAATTACATTATCTCAAGGGCAAATAAACAATTGGCTGGTGCATTCCGTGTGAACAGCTGAGGTTTGATTCAAAGCAACCACGATAGTTTCATTTCATAGTAAAATAAGTATATATTGATTCCTATTATTACAATACTCTAAAATTAAACAAGTGTTACAATCTATAACATATTCTGAAAAAAAAACCTAACCTCAAAAAAGATTTGTCATAAAATGCCACTGAAAAAAGTCGTCCCACTAACAGATGGTTAATTGCTAACAACACCAACGTATGTAGCACCTTAGCTGTATTAAATTTCAATGTGCTTAATTATTTTTTGGAATAAATATGGATAAAAAAATCGTTTTTGATGCCTAAGCCTTAAACACAAAATATGAGAGGCCTATGGTCTACAGGAAAAAGTCGTCTTATTTTTTTGATGTTCTATTAATCCCTGAGTCTATAGTATTTTTCCCGAAACACCCTGTAAATATTTCCCCTAACTCCTTAATTGCCTCTTAAATATTGCACTTTTGATAACATATCTGGCTTGAAAAATGTACTTTTTTGTTACTTGTTTTTTTTTAACCAGTGAAAATACCCTAAATTTCATCATCATCATCATTACTTTATCTACTAATATGTATTCATTAGATACGAAATAGCGACATTTTACGAGTGCGAGTAGAATTTCGTTCACCCACATACGACGTACCAAATATTTTGACATCAACACCTCATAGGGCAAGCGTAATTAGTTTCTAAAATGTTCCCAGGTTATATTAATGTATCTTACAAAAGCGCTAATCTTAACTAGCGCCCACACAGCTTTTGTATCCGCACTCATAAATTAGCAGGAGCGGACCTGCTATGTGATTTAAGCCGAAAAGAGCCCTAAATCTACTCATATTATCTAAATGGTCGTCGGAGTACTTTCAGATGGTCGCCGCTACACCGACTCCTCAAATATCGCGATACGCCGACACAGGCGTCGGTAATTTCGTTAAGCGAGTTATCAGTCACACGAACCCGCGGTATTTAGGCGGCTTTGGCGGTTCTAGCGCGGTTGCTGATTAAAATTCAGTTCTCAAAATATATTTCCTTTATCTAATAAAAATATAAAACATGTATGAAATATTAACTCGCCGTCCCTTCCCGCAAACAAACTTGTAATTTCTAATTTATGTATTTATAATGATGAATACAGGTAATTTAGGTAATTTTTTAAATTAATATGTAGTTTAACCTTTAAAATAGCATAAAATTAAATTGTACTAAAATAAAACCGAAAATAAAATAAATTAAAAGTCATATTTATGGTAGCCAGAATATTTTATTGACCAAACAAACTAGCTGCTACTTTTAAAATCATTAGCTATGGAAGGTGGTTTTCATAATTTAATTATTCCCAGAGAATTTCGACACAAACATTTAAAAAAATTTAAAGTATTTAAAGTATTTATTGACTATTTAATGGACACAGTAAAGATGACATTTTCATTTACTTTTGGTTTTGTTTTGCGAAAGTTTAATTCAAGCTCGCTAATAATCATCTAATTATGTTATTCCTTGACTTTTGCGAATCAATATTTTATTACGTTACCAGCAGATTTCATTTTTTTCCGCTTCTTCAGTGCTTACCTTTAAACTACTTCTACTCATACCAAACGTACCAAACATCTTACTTCTCTACTGCATTTATAAAAGATGTTAACATTGACAGAGAATATTTGAAGGGTAGGGTACGACATCTCGATTGACAGAAGCACTTTTTATAAATATAATATTTTTTTAGTACCTACTATTAAAAGCAAGAATCTAGAACTAAATAACTTCACTTAAAAATGTGTTCATTAATTTTTCTTGGTTACTACAAAAAAAAAACGGGGTAAAAGGCGGACACGCTATTTGCGGCCATAATTATTCACTTCTTTTTATGAAGTATGCAGGTCGGGTACGATTCCAGAGGTTCTCAACAAGTTTTAATAATTTTGAATATTATTAATGTTGCACACTTTATGCGTTTAGGTATACCGAAAAGATATTTACTGGATTGTTTCTTGATCTTCCCTTTCGGTCGCAAATGGTACAAGTAACCACCACTACAGGTAATTTCTTGCGCAACTTATTTACTATCACCAACACGATCACTTCAAAATATGTTTTAGATAGCTTCATTTATTTGAAACAAATTAGATGTCTTCTATTTTTACTAAACATATTTTATCCAAATTTTGTAATATACTCGTAATTTTGTAAATATTCTTAATTATTGTTATCATTAAATCTGCTTTTTGTTTAGAGCTAGTTAAAATAGAGGCAAGTTTTATTAACTACCGTACTACTGCATCAACTCATAAAACATCTAAACAATATTTATGTACGGTAAGCAATACGTCTTATCCGCATTGTTTATGTTTGTTCGAAACATGTAAACAGACATAAAAATTGTTATTTATCGAACCATTACAGAACAAATACCAATTTCAATCTCAAAGAAAACATTTTTATTCGGTAGCAGTTTTTATAATGCACTTTAATTTATCGTAGACTCCCATCAGCTCTATATATCAGACTAATATTTTGTTTTCGCAACGATGTCTTGTATAAATTAATAAATATGTACTCAACTGGTACGACCAAGCCGCTGTAAAAATATTAGAGTGTAGGATTATTAACAAACATTGTGCCATTGTTTCGGTGTCGGTAATGGGATCTTAGAAGGAATGCCTTTGATTCTTGTCGGGATTTTGAAATTGAGACTGCGTTTAAAAGAGATTTATGAGTATTATCTGCGTCTTAACAAATTTGCCGCCTCTATTGAAAATGATATTGCATAATATTTATTATTAGGTATAGAGGGTGTTTCCTGGCCCTGACAATATTTAGCTTTCAGGATACAGGTTGTTCAAAGGTTCAAATGTGAATATACAGGGTGCCCTAATTTGAATATATCAAATTTCGGAAGCAGATAGAACAACCAAAAATAGTGGTGTTTTGTCTCATAAACTTTTCGAATTATCAGTCATTTTTGAGATACAGGGTGTTAAATATTTCAAAAAAGAAACGTTATTGCTGTAAATATCCTCCGAAATAATAGAGGTATTTGAACTAAATTTGGTGTACATTAAATTGGGCCAAGTTTCCATAAATTATTGTAATATCAAGACTCTTATGCAGCCAAAGGCGGAGATACTGAGAGACACCATCATTAATTTCGATGCCACTAAATGTTTTGTAAATTAAACGTCATTGGATTTCCAGTTATATTTGAAGGAAAAATCTCCTCTATTTACTCAGAAACAAATAATTTTTTTAGTTATAATTTACTTTATTCTAAAATAAGTTTATCTGCTCCCACTAGAGTAAATATACTATTAATACATTGTTTTTAAGGAGCTAAGTGGATTTTACCGTAGAAGTGGAAGTTGCTATGGACACCGGGAGGTAAGGAAAAAAGCGATTCCGAGTTATAAATGTATATTTTGTGAACAAATAAATAGAAATATTTGATGCACATTACATTTTATTCATTATTATGAATGAATATTTATAGTAATTGTACAGTTATTACAATACATTTAGTAACATTTATAAAATCTGGATAATTATTTCCCTCGCGTTTACTAATTGTCACATTTTTTCAAAATTATTTGACCGCTCCATTTCAGTCACCGGAGGCTCAATATTATCTGACTGATCCATTAAAACAGCATGATGCGACGTACTACTAGAACTTGGAATTGAAGTGTCATTGTAAAGAATCCTGTTGGCTATTTCATTTTTGTTACTTAAACTGCCAGCAACATAACTTTCTGCAATTGTGGCCGATTTCCACCCACCGTGCCTCTCGATTGCTAATACCTACATCAACTTATGTATTAACCAGTAACGTTGTCGATGTTCTTCGGAATGAATTACCTGTATATGTTTCAGTATGTTCTAGTTTCAAAAATTGTGCAATCTTATTAGAAAGGAATCATAGAAAGGGTATTGATAGCGCATACAACAGTGTGAAACAGTTTTAATTTCCAATCTAATCTTGATATGTTTCTTGAGAATTTCTAGGTGAGAAACTGAACCCTGACGAGAAGTAATTATAAACGTTCCTGATATACCATTTTTAGAATCGGAATTGTAACTACAATGATATCATCGAAATTTTTGAAATTGGTGTCGTCCAAAGTAAGTTTGCATAACTCATCAGAACGGCGTGATCCTGTAATGCCTAAGACCGTCATACCAAAGTTTACAGAATATTTATTCTGTAAGCTTTGGTCATACCTTCATTAGCAAATATGTGTCAATCATTAAAAATCCGGAAGATTGGTTGCGTAGATATTTACTCCTTACTAAAATTATTAAATTCTATTTAAAAATGTACTGATAACAAAAAAATCATAAATGTTTCTTATGAAGTCAGTTTCAAATCATTAAAGTCATTTTATAGTTATTTTTATTTTATTCTTGTGTGTAGTAAATTTATTATATACGACTTTAAAAAAAACACGAAAATGTTTCTAATAAAATGACGTAGATATATAAAAAGATACTTATTAGTTTAACTTTTTTCTTTCTAGTTCATAAAAAAACTTGGAATTTGAGTCCTGCAGCAACAGTGCATATAAGATCTGGGTTTTATAGTGGACTCTGCAGTTCCCAACAAGTTTTATATTAAAAAATTGTGCATATAAATTTATTTTAAATTCGACTTATTTAATCGCGATTTGTTGAGAAGTTTTCTCTTTATCCTTAAGTAGTACCAATACAGATATTTGTAACACCACATTAAGTTGTTTATAAAATTTATGAATATTCTTCGAAATTCTTGTTTGTTTTCGCGTTATATGCACCTCTCGCTGATTTTCGCTAACAATTCAGTGGGATTTGATTCCTGCAACGAACGTGGACCAGCGCAGACAATTAATATCTGAGTTCTAGCTTTAATGTAACGACGGTAAGTCATAAATTACGAGAGTATTTGTGCCCCGGGTAGTGCAATAAGACCGCAAATACATCCAGGTGTAATACGACGCAGACTGCAATGCTAACGCCTGGCCGTACGTGAAGGGATGATTCCGTACAGACTAAATACGTAATGGTGCACGGGATTTACCAAAAACTTGTACGTACGGGATCATTAGTATATTGCACGTTGTGTGTACAGGGTGAGTCAAAACGATTTCTTAAAATTCAAAAGATTTCGTTTAGTAGATAATACTTAAATAAATCAGTTCAACTGAAATCTATAAAATTGATCCCAATTCAATTTAAACTAGATTCCATTTGAATTAAATCCAAATAAAATCCTAACGAGTTCCAATTAAATTCTAAATTAAATTGGATCCAAATTCTAAATTCAAATTCAAAAATACTAAATGCAAATATCTTTTCAATAATATTAAGATTAGCTTATAAATTGAATAAAAGACTGGTACAATAATCCGGCTATTGTACCAGTCATAATGCCATAGATCTATTAAGAATCAATTAGATCCGATAAGCATTATAAAGGGAGATTCACAAGTGGTGACCAAAAATCCTTGTATTCTTTGGTGAGTTTTAAGGGGCGTCTTTCCTATAAAGTTTTTATTTAGGACGCTTCGTTAAAAAGATACAGGGTGTTAAACTTCAAAAAATATTTTTCATTTTTTTGAATAGTTTAAAAACTTGTGAGTGAAATAATTTGAAATTGGGCACATGTATTTATGCAAAAATTATCCAACATCTGCGGGCTTTTCCTAAAATTTACATGATCCAGTGGCGGAGATACAGGGTATCGGTGGCATGTTTTTCTAAATAAAATAGTACTCCACTGCTTTACAGTAACAACCACTATATTTTCGGATTTATCTTTCAATTTTCTACAAATTACTACTCTCTTATGTTTTTCAAAAAACATGATTTTCGAGTAAAAAACGAACTGAGATATTCGAATACAATTCAATAATTCTTCCATACTTCTTCTACAGTCTCCTTCGCAAAAACCCAGCACAAGTAGCGTAGCAACTTGTTCGCTAAATGTAAATTTTCCAGCCATTTTCAACAACAATCAGAAGCAATTGTTGAAATAAAATAATTTTATTACTAACTGACAAGTTTGAAAGATAAATTCATTGCCTACTACTGTCTTTGATTATTTTCTAATGAACACTGTTAAAATCTTGTGTCAGTTAATACGGTTTTTTCTGAAAACCATACAGTTGTTTAACATTTAACAAGAGTAAAAAAATTTAAATTAAATTCTTCTGTGAATTAATATTATTATTTTTCAATTCGGTCATTGAAAAAAAAGTTCGGTACAATTTTAGGGGTAAGTCATCCCCAATGAACACCTTGTAGTGCTTCAATTAACTTTAAATCGTAGTCAAAGAAGACCAGTAATAAACCTAAATCATGTACCAAATTTGGTTTTTCTGCGGTAAAGTGTTGCAGAGATATTTTTTTTTTTTTCGAAATTTAGAGCCCCACTTTGTATATAGGTAAGTTTGGTTAAATTACAATATTTTGGACACCCCTACATGCACCTGCCCTGTGTCAGTTCTTATGCGGGGCACCCTGTATAATGCTTTTTAAAATTACATAGTGGGCTGCGATAGCAACTTTGACATTCTGAGCAGTTAGAAGAAATAATAAATAATGCTTTTCATCAGATTCAAGCAACAATAAATTTCGAACAAATTACATTTTCGTTACTAAAAAGATGTCGGGCCTGTGTTCATGGAAATGGTGGTAGTTTTGAGCATTTACTCAAATAAAATCATTAAAATGATTACTAATGTTATTAATTTCTTTATTCGAATAAATAACCATATGACTGATTAGTGCTTGTCATGTCATTTAAGTAAAAGTATTTTTAATTGTTTTTTTAAGTTTTACTTGAAAATCAGGATTTTTCCGAAAAACAGGAGAGTAGTAATTTGTAGAAAATTAAAAGATCCGAATCCGAAAATATCATGGTTGTTACCGTAAAGCAGTGGCGTATTATTTTATTTAGAAAAATATGCCACCGATACCCTGTATCTCCGCCACTGGAGCAAGTAAATTTTAAGAAAAGCCCACAGATTTTGGACAATATTTACATAAATACATGTGCCCAATTTGAAATTATTCCACCTACTAGTTTTGAAATTATTTAAAAAAATTAAAAATATTCTTTGAAGTTTAACACCCTGTATCATTTTAACTAAGCGTCCCAGATAAAAATTTTATAGGAAAAACTCCCCTTAAAATTTACCAAAGAATGCGAGGTTTCATTTTTGGTCATCATTTGTGAATCACCCTGTATAATGCTTTTAATGTAGCTATGGTAGCTATAGCAGAGGAAACGGGAAAAAAACAAAGCCAGAATTTCAATTATTTACTTACTAAATACATTTTCAGCATATCTACTTCTTCTGGAAAATGTTCTTAACGAGACTAACGCTTCAATTAGAATGTGATTCAATACAAATAAATATGACATACTTACTGATTAACATACAAAATACTTCATACTAGTAGACAACATCAATAACCATTGTATTAAACAGTTCTATGAAAATGCGAATTTGTAAGTAATGATTTTAAAATTTGCTAAAAATTAAAGTAAGACATTCTGCAACTCCATTATTCAAAAACATAACCTTATAGATACTATACTTTTACTAATATATAGTGGATAATACCTTAATTAATTTACGTACATGTAATCTGCAATTAACGGAATACCTATATAGTATAGTAGTACTGATGGAGAAAATAAATGTCAATTTATGACTTTAAAAAGTAAAAAATGTGAAGATGTTTATAACCGAAATACGCAAATAGTGAAAAGTATAATGTTTTCAATACTAATCCCAATTACCAACTTAATTAATCTTAGTATCAAGTCGAGTATTTTTCCAGACTCTAAAAATTGATAGTACCAATATACAGGGTGGTCCAGATTTTAATAAACAAACTTCGGGAAACTACTAAACAACAAAAATTAACATCACTTTGCTCTATGAACTTAGGCGCAGAAAGCCACCGTTTATGAGATACAGGGCGTCGAAATTAACAAAAATAAAACAATTTTTTTAAATATCTGCAAAACGGCTTTATCAAATTTATCCAAATTTGGTACACATTTTTTTTTCAAATATTTCCCCTAGTTTTGTATGCACATAGTCCAAATTCAAAGATCAGTGGCGGAGAAACAAGGATGTCGTTTACTTATTTAAAGTAAAACTTCTACGCCACTGAATTAATTGGTAATATGAATACATTTTATAATAGTCTGTAACATTTTATTTTTATCGAAAAGTGAATGGTTTACAAATTATGAGACATATTATTCAAGTAAACAATGCGTCGAAATAGGGAAAAATAAAACACATTTGGGTGGTCCAGATTTTAATAGACAAACTTCGGGAAAGTTTTAAATAACAAAAGTTAACATCACTTTGCTCTATGAACATAGACTACAGAGCGTTAAAATTAATAAAAATAAACTAATATTTTTAAATATTTGGAAAACCGCATCATAATATCTCTCATAACTCTTAAACCATTCACATTTCGACAAAAATAAAAGAGTGTTTTTTCATCCGGAATGTGTCAGACCAATGTAAAATGTATTCATATTACTAATTAATTCAGTGGCATAAAAGTTTTACTTTAAATAAAGAAACGATATCATTGTTTCTCCGCCACTGGTTTTTGAATTTGGACTGTGTGCATACCTTAATAAAAGTTACACAGTTTTTCCTTATAATTTTTTTTCTATATCTAATACTTAACAAGTTACTGCGTATTATGTGGCAAAAATTGGGCACGCCGCGCCGCGCCGCAGGGGTGGTCTTGTAAACATGTATTAATTGTAATAGTAATACTTTTTCTATTTACTCCTTGTTTGTACTTCTATTCGGTAATTGCAATTTATATACTGAAGAATAGCATATTTTAATAAAAAAATAAATAATAATGAAGTCATATTAGAATTAACATTTTTATGGATTTTTTAACACCATATTTAACAACTTTTAATATTTCGTAAATGTAGAGATAAAAAATTGATGTTAAACTATATTTTTTTTTGTGAACACTGTTTCTACAAATCAAGCGATCTCTATGTTTATAACTAAATCGCTGGCATTTATTTCGTGAATTACAATTTCAAATCATAAAGGTAATACGCCTCATAAAGTACCGGATTTTTTTTTATCTAAATATAAAAATCGTGTGAAGGCGCCACACGAGTGGGAGTGCGGACATCGTACAAAAAACGTATTTATAACTCAGAGTTGTACTACAAACTATTCAATATTTACATAATGTATTCATATACCCAGAACACCGAAAACCCGGTCACTATTTACGCTTCCAGTTTTATTATGCTTTAAATAAATAATAATAAATAATATCCGTAACCGAACAACGCAACATGTCTGTCCTGGGGGGTGAGAAATGTGTGTGAAATTTAAAAATGGTCGTAAAGCCACTTCCGTTTGCCACGTGATAATACCTGATAAATTTATTCTTGACAATTAAGCCGGTGAAACTAGATTTGACACGGCACCAGCGCCGGGCGTCATTGAAAACTTGAAAGGAATAAAATTTTTTTTTTTTTCAGAAATAATCTACAGGTTGTTCAAAAATTCTACTGACATACGTCAAGGGTAGCTTCCTTGGCTGTAAATAAAACGATTTCCAGTCCGTACAATATTTGTTGAGATAAAATTGAAATTTTCCGCCAGTGTCTTCCTACCTCCGGTGTCGAATGCTGTTAATTCCAAGAAAGTGACGCGGGGGCCTTTTTGGAATTATATCTCAACAAATATCGTACGGACTGTTAAGTTATCTCAGACAATTTTCACGTGTCCACGATTCTATGTCTCCTCTTTTTACTTACATTTTATTCCTTTCATCATCTATCATCCTGTATTCGATTATATGCACATGTCATTAGTGCACCGGAAACCGCTGCAACAATTAAAGATTCGCACCTTTTGCGGTACCGCTCTATAATAAAATTCGGGTTATCTCTAAAAGAAACGCCGAAATCTTACCATTTACAGAATATTCACATGCACCTGTCATATTGTAAAGTTAACAATGGGGTTTTAAAATTGCACAAGCAACTCCCATGATATCCAGGAAGTAAGGTAAATTTTAAGTACAACCGAGATGGAACTACTTTTCTAACGACTGCACAGGTCGGGCAAAATTCGATATTATTGTATAATTTCCATTGTTTGGTTATAGCACAAACTTTCACTTCTTTTTAATGGAGCCTTCTTTTCAATTAAGTCAATTTCAGTGGAACATTCGTTGAACCGAATTTAAAAATGTAAAAAATGCAGATAAACAGTATATATTATATTGTATTAGTATATTATTATTATATAAAGTGTAACTTTTGCGGTGAGCAAATTTTGTATTTGCGCGGCGAAGCTTAGCGTAGCCGAGAAAAAATTGCGAGACAAAAAGACACTTTTAATCCGAATAAAACATGCTATTTTTTCTAAAACCGAAATCCCCCATTTAATTATTAATTTGTGCTTTGATATTATTCAAACCAAAATTGGATAATAAAGCAAAGTAGGTAAGTAGGAAATATCGATGTAGTCATGGATAGTCAAACATTAGTCACCATATTGCTAATTGAGTTAATTTGTGATTGTTTGTGGTTCAATTTATTGAAAACTCTATAAAAATGGAATCAAATGACGATTTAGATGTACCTGAGGAGATACTGGAGTGTGCAAAAGAGGTTTCTTTGGATTTTCTCCTAAAGAATTCTCGAGAAATTTATGAATGTGTCTACCAACGATTTATGGATCGGTGCATAGAAAAACGTTGTATTGATGTATTCCTCAAACTTCTTCTTTTTCTTCTTCTTCCTAGTGGTTGGTCCTAATAAGTCCCATAGCACTCCCACTACTAGTCCTACTCAGCAAGTAGATTTGTCCTTTTAACAAAGTCCAAAAGCTTCCTTGCTGACACTTCTCTCAGTTCCTTGGGTTCCAAATAAGGTCTCCCCAGTAGCGCCATTCTACTACGTGCAAATCCCGGGCACTCGCCCAGGATATGCAGAGAAGTTTCATCCGCCGATTCACATCCTCGGCAGACCGGACTGTCTACAAGCTTTAGCTTATGTAAATGTTTCCTAAAGTGACAGTGTCCCGTTATGAGTCCTGTCACTCTCCTGAGCCGGATTTTGTTCAAGCTCAGTAAATCGTTTGCTCTTTCCTTCGAAGGATACTCCATGATTTGCTTTGAATGGCTATGTCCTGGCCTTGAAGTCCAGTATTTCCTGTGTTCTGTCTCAGTCCATTTGCCCAGAGCCCGCCTGATCACACTGGGAGATGTGCCACAGATAGGCTCCGAGCCAATGAAATCTGTCTCGGATCCCTTCCTAGCAAGTTCATCCGCTTTCTCGTTTCCACAAATGCCTTTGTGCCCTGGCATCCAATAGTCTGACTATATTGTTGTTGGCCAGTTCAGTTTCCTCAAACTTAGCAATTAAAATGAAGCCGTCAACGCTTTGGTCACAATATGTTACGGTCAACGTTGGATATAAAGAAGGTGATTGATATAAGCAAATATTCAAAGTTACGTGCTTTTCTAAAGAGACAAAATGAGGGATATTTACCGAAAAAATCGCGAGTAGGTATTTACAAAAGAGCAAGTTGATTGCTTTTTGAATAATGCACATGATAATTTATATTTTATGATGAAGGTAAACATTTTAAAACTAAAGGAACAACATTTTTAAAAAGCTTCTTTATAGGTCATCCTAATATTGCAGGTTGCAGGCGCATGCCGTTCTGATGAATTAGTCAATTTAACAATTGATAATGTTGAAGATGTGAAATCCGCCTTAATCATAAAAATTCCCAATACCAAAACTAAGAGACCACGTTCTTTTACTGTGCTGGGAGACAATCATTTAAGTTTTTATCGAAAATATGTTGCTTTACGTCCACCCGGATTGGTAGAACGTCGATTATTTCTCAGATATGTTAGTGGAAAGTGTGATCGAATGGTGGTCGGTATTCATAAAATCAGTGCCGTCTCGCAAGAAGTGGCAAAATTTTTGAAGCTGGGCAACTGGAAAGAGTACAGTGGACACGTATTACGATGTCTGCTACCTTTTTAGTTGACGGCGGTGGTGACCTCATTTGTCTTAAAAGACACGGAGGATCAAGCACTGTGGCGGAAGGCTACATTGAAGACTCAGTTTTGAATAAAGAAAATATTTCGAAAAGAATACTGAAATACTGAAAGTTGATAAACCAAGCACCGTTGTCATTTCTGATCTCACAACATCTGAAAATAAAATAACTATTAATGAAAACGTGTTGGACTGCTTTGAGAATTGCTCCAGGAATGAGGGTAGTGACAGTTTCAGTAGTTTATTTAATTTTAATACTTGTTCAGACTGCGTATTTAATATCAATGTGGATAAACAAAAATTATTGTAAGTATTGTTGAATAAACTTTTATAAATTGAAACTTATTTAACTCTTTATTTCTAAGGATTAAAAGTGTCAACTTTAACTCCTAGGATTAAAAGTGAATACTTTTGTTGCGAAGATACCATTTTCTTTTCTCAGTAAGAAAAATGTCACCTTAAAGACAGTCAAAATATGTCATAGTTTTGTACGGTTGGAGAAAAATTACACTATATTTAACACATCTAATATTCACTGTAACGATTCGTCGTAAATTAAATTAATTTAAAATTAATACATGAACAGAGAAAATAACAATGAATCTGAGACTTCTAGGTACAAATCTGTTACTTTTGAATTTTCTGATTCCAGAGCAACATGCTCTTGACGATCCTGATCATACTCAAAACTTTTATCAGCTTCTTCTAAATTGAAAGTTGATGACCTTTTTATAAATTTCAAAGGTTCTTTTTTTACATAAGGATATTTATATTGATATTATGGTTATAATAATTCTTTATATTATAAATTACAACAAAGCTTAATTCTCCTGTTTTTTTTGTAATTTTTTTTTAGGGAAGAAACTCAACATCTTTTTCCGCCTTTCAGTTTTTCCGGAAATTTTAAACTTCTGTTTTAGTTATTCCCGTTTGCAGCTGTGGGAACGCCTAATTCAAAAACAAACACAAAATCAGAAGCTATTTGACGACTGATGGACAGTAGATTAGCAGACAGAAACCTCGTAAAATATTACAGAGACACGAACTTTTTTCAACGTAATTCCGCAGCAAGCTGTTAAACGCGAAACCAGCATATTTAAGGCATACAAAGGCAAAAGTGCAAACAGCGCCCATCCCCGTCGAAATCCTATGCATAATGGATTCCAGCTCGGCGATGGATCCGAAACGTGTGAGCCCATTATAACAGTTTGATTTACCAAACCATAAAATTGATTTATTGCGACTAATGCATAGTGCGTTAGGTAAAACACAAAAGGATCCAATGATATAAATCCTTCGGATCTTTGTGGCGGGCTGTCACAGTGTGCCGTGACGGGCGACGCCGGCTAGATGGGTCCGTCATGCGGGTCATGAGAAAAGCAGGCCGAGGGGACGGGATTGGCGAGTATGTGTGCGCAATAAATTATATTTTATATAAATTAAAAGCTGGACCGGGCACTAAATTATCTCCTTAATAATATCCTTTAGTCCTGGGGAGCCTCAATTTATCGTCGACGCTGATTTTATCTAGCAAATCTTAATATGAATACGAAAAACACAATGTACTGAGACAATGAGGGTGCGCCATTGTATAAAAACATTTTTGCGTCTACGAGAATTCGCCTTTTATTATACAGAGTGATAGTATATAGCAATCTATACATTTTCTATGTTGTAAAACCACAGTAAATTGGAAAAAAAAAACTATGGGGAGGTTCTTATCTAAGTAGACAGTAAGAAAATAAATGTGATTTTTTATCATTTTACGGAAAATACTTCTTATGAACTTTCCTCTACACGGTTTAGTTTTCGGGAAACAGAAACAATATTTAGAAATATGTTTGACGTTGATTAAAAAAAAATAGTGACTAAATAAAAGTAGGTAAAAATTCACAATAAGAAATTGAAAAATGTTCAAAATCAACAGGTGGCGGAAATGCTGGGAGTTACCGTCACTATGAGTTCCATAAATTTCGACGCAGTTACGTAATTTGGAAATTGATCAGAACAATTTTGAAAAAATTTGATACTCTATTTTAATAACTATAAGCCATTTAGGACACAAATTTATAGGAACTTTTTTCCTTAAGACGATCCAAAGAATCAATCCTTTTGTTACTGAAATATACGTATCTAAGAATCACTCTGCATGTGAAAAAGATTTTCTCACTTACGCTGATTTTTTTCTGTAGACATGAACATATTTTTGGGCCTAGAGGATGAAAATATGAAATTTATGATTGAAGGAAAATTGGACTGTAGACATTTAACTAAAATATGCTTCCCTATGTTACCAACTAGTATCTACAGTCCAACTGTTTTATTGTTACGCATAGGGGTGACTGAAATAGCGCTAAAATTTGTGATTCAAAGACGAATTGGTAATATTTTCGTATAGCATTGTAATCTAAGATCGTATGCAGTAGATTTTTGAAGTATACCTGTATTCCTCAGTTGGTGAGATATAACTTATAGAGCAAATTGTCACTCAATGCCTTCTGACCACAAAGCATTGCTGCAGTGCTTCATTTCATTCTGCAAATTAAATTTGTTCATAAATCTGCAATTTGATATAAACGACTGCATTTAAAAGTTAATGGTTGTTATACCTATGATTTTCTATTTGGTACATTGTAAAGAATATGTTTTAAATTGTATTGCACTAGCTCCGTTTATTAGTGTTCAAAGTAACAACCTTTGTTTGCTCTTGCTTTGCTCCAGTGTGGTGACTGCGTTCTTCATACAAAATAAATAAATTAAAAATCATTATGCTTGTAAAATTTGATCAAAAACCAAATATATTGTTATATATCAAGTATACCCTGAATTGTATTTCAGTAAACTTAAATCGCACATTTAATTTTTTGAGTCCAACTTTCCTCGCCTCACATTATCTTAAATAAAACTAACTTCATCAATTAATCAAATATCAGTGCAATATGTTTTTCTATCTACCCAAAAGTATTAAAATAAAACGATAACCTTTTACATGATAAATGTTACTTCTGACAATGAAAGTGACAAATAACGGAAAAAATTAATTTTGATTAATTTGAGCATAAAATTGTATATGAGTATTGAGTACAAAATATAGCTGACACCAATACCACCATATCTTGTTGAGAGGTATTATATTTCTTTTATTTTTTTTTCAATTGTATCTAATAGCACAAACGAGAATTATGATTCACCTTGTATAGTACACTCCAGTTTATGTTCAAAAACTACACTCTAAAATCAGTTTTTAATTAAAATACTATATTTCGAGACTGTTCTCTTTCTAACGCTCATACTTATAAAAAACAGTGAAACGTAGAAGGAATTAAAGCAAAAGTATTAAATATCCGGTATGTAGCACGTGTAACAAAACATATAATTCCACATGAACTTTTAGATTCATGACCGCCCGTTATTTTTATTAAAATATGTTTCGTAATAAATATATAAATAACACAACACTGTCGCGTGTGTGGACAATATAAATTAAAATAATGTAATACATATTTTACATTATTTTAATCAGTTGGTATTAAAAAGTGACAAATATTGCGAATGAAATATCAGACAAAAATATTAATATTAAAACTTCATAAATTATTCCTCAATATGTTAATAACGTATTTATAGATTCACTTTTGTTTTAATGGAACTTGGATATATATTAATTAACAATAATAATGGCTGATTGTTGCAACATTTAAATTTTTGGTACCTCTAAGCTAAGGTAATCTGCAAATGGTAAATATATGATTTTCGGAATATACGCTCGCGAGTTGGTCTAGGAGAATTTTTTTTATAACGTTTTATACGCAAAAAATTGTAAATTTTGCACAACAGATAAAAATGTCGTTTTTTTTTGTGAGTGAACAAATTGTCCACCAGCTAATTTTTCTTGCATTTCAAATAGCCAAAAGACCTTTTTCGATAATCTACAAATAAATAAGAGTCGATAAAAAAGAAAACCTTAGTTGAGGAATTAAATTACTACTACGAACAATTTTAAAACAAATATTCATTACATTTTTTACCATAATTTCGTGTATGTTTCAGGATACCAAATTTTTGTTACAAAATTAAAAAAGAGTTCACAACCCCAGTCATTAAAAATGTTAATATTAATGAACCCTGTATATTAATCACACAATTGGTATTTAAAATTGTAAATTCACCAGTCTTTTTCATTACATTTTCTCGTAAATGAAACAATGAAGAAGTTTTCTCCACTAGGAACGCTATTTTCGCCTCTTACGCTCAAATAGCACTATTGACTCAAGAAAGAAAAAACGTAATTTTCGCATAGAATTACTGGTGGTGATTTCCTTACTTTCACACGTATGTAGATTTTTTTTTATATTATGTAATAGGGGATCGATTTGGCTTGGTGAGCCCTCATCTTTACCTTCGAGATGTAAACAAAATTCTTCGAAAAAATTGTGGAAAAATCAACATTTTCAAATTTTCAAGCTCAAACAGCTTCAAATGAATCTGAAAATTTTTTGTTGCATTTGCAGTATTACTGAAAAACTGACGTTCGCGAGAAGGATTTTCATATAGATTTAAAAAAAAAATAGAAATATTAGTTCGTCTGTGGACCTCTGCGAACATTAACGCACACGACATACAGAAAAGTTTTTTTAATATAAACATTACCATTCATATCGAGATAATAAGACACAGGTCTCTCGCAATTTAAAAAATCCTTTTTGTCCCCAATTTTCCATGTGGAAAATGGCGTTTCCAATAAAATGCACATAGGATTAACATAGGAAACATTTCTACAATTATTATACAAAACAAATATTAACTAAGAACCGTTATAATCGTGCGCTGGGCGACGCGTATCGTATAAACTGTTTATAGGCAGGCGATGGGCGATGACAATGCTGCTTCGATTTCCGCGTCACTCCTTCTCCCACGCCGTAGTTTACTCCCGTGTTGGCCGCCTCGTTGCCATGACAACCGCCGTAAACAGCACTACGAAGTGAAGCGGAATACAGACTGATTTCGATCTGGGTCACTTGTTTGTACTATATGTAATATGGTACGAGGTTGATGTTCGCACTTAATGAAGGCAATATTTTTTTAGAAGGCGTTCACCGCGCAGCTATTCTATTTATTTCAGCATATTAAACAAAAAAAACACAATACATTTTCAATATAGAATTATACCTAAATTTTAAAATTTATATAAAATTTAAATAATTTTAAATTGCACAACCAAACGGAAATTTTAGATGAAGCGGTGCGTCACTTGCATCACCTGGCGAGCCGCCACTGCTGTACTGTATTATTACAAAATTATAGTAATATTGATTGGTTTTTGGTTTTAAATAGCAAATAAATAAATTATACTTCATTTATTTCTACTTCTTCAGATATAATTTGATAAAAGGTTTATTTTCTCTTTCTATAAGCAGATTTTGGAAAAAATGTATATTTGTAGACATCATAAATTAAAAATTAAGTTATTGTTTGATTACGAGTACAAATATTTGACAATTTGATTAAGTATTTGCCTTGACCCTATAAAATATTAGAATGGCTATATTTCGTGACATTCTCTTATAAATATTATCTGCTTTTAATTTTAAGTATTGAATAGTAATTCATTTAATAGATTATGGTGAAGGTAAATGTCCTAGGAAAAAGTGTACCAGGGTGACCATTTTAATATTGACGTCGTCTCTACTGCTTAAAAAAGAACACATATGTCATTTTATGATATATTTTAAGTGTGATCTTTTATTCATTCCTTTCCTAATATTTTCATGGTCATGACATAAGAACTTCTCCTCGTACGTCACAAGATGTCGCTCAATATGGCGGAGGCAAATGGTAACGCGTCAGGTTTTAATCAGACTGCTGATATTTGACACAATAAAGAAACAGATAACTATCAATAAAGAGACAAATAGGCACATTAGAGAAAATGAGAACATCAGGAGGGTCCGATCGCGCGGGGGCAGAATGTGGGGGAGGAGGGGAGTCGTAGGGTCCGGCGGGAATGTGCCGGAGTAGAACTCGGAGCGCTGCAGATGTGAGTTTTGATGTCTCTGTCACCCGAACTTGAGGATCTGAAGTGTGCCATATTGAAGTTTTGCTAGTGCCGTTAGTTATTTGTTACGGTAGCAGGCCCCAAAAATTGATTCGGCTTGTGTCTCCGGCAGAAACGATAAATATCGTGAAAGTTTCCGTTGCGTTACGTCAGCAATAACGCGGGCGATAATTTCTTATAGGCGAACTTTCTCCATACTGTAAACATATTTTTATGGCCCCACATCTAAGACGCGTTTCGCATTGTTTTCCAACTAAAGGGCCGTTCCCTTCGCCGATAACTCACAATAAAAAAAAGTACAAAAATTCTTTTCTATTTAAGTTACTGGGCATTTCGCGAAGTAGGCGTTCAAAAACTTGAACATCAGTTTTTAAGGATGACTCTATCTTATTTCATTGATATTGACATGTCTATCTCATTTAAAACGTTCTATCCTATAACCTAGCCTCAATTCGAAGGGATAATTATTCGACGCCGCTGACTTCTCTATCACACACTAAATTGTTTAAATATGCCCAAAATAAAAGTATAAAGGATTTGTCAAGAGAATGAGAAGGGTGTTATGGTAAGTTTTGCCAAACTTTAATGGCGTATTCTAACGATGAAAATAATCAAGTTTTGCCCTATAAAAATTTGTGATAGGACGCTTCCTTACAGGATAGATAAAAGTTTAAAATATTTATATTATTTTTCCTGTAACTTCACTGTCATAAAAAATTTAGTGATAAAATTTGGGGGATGACATTTTTTTAGTAGGGACTATTTTTTTGTGGATAACTTATTCCAAAATACACTCCAGTGGCGTATTCATTGGGGGAGTAGGGGAATTTTTTTGAAAAAAAATCGTACGGCACTGGTTTTTTAAATAATTTTAAATGTTTTTAAAATATACAATCAATTTGTGGCAATAAATCATTCTTGTAAAGTATTCGTAAAACTTACTGGTCTTTAGATAATTGGGAAATCAAATAAGAAGATACTTAAGTAGGTACCTACGTTGCTATTTACCATTTTGTATTGATTGCTAAATATATAACAATAAATTCAATACCATATATTTATGAGAGATTTCAAAACACTATACAACATCATATGAAATGTTCAAAATGCTGTCCTTGGGATGCATTGATCGTCTTACACGCCTCATAATTCCACCCGTATTGTGTATGGTTGTGAAATCCTCTACAATGCGCTGTCGAAGTACTTCTACATTGAGAACTGGAGTACGATATACCATAGTTCTGAGATAGCCCTAAAAAAAATTTATCCAAGGAATTCAGGTCGGAGGAACGAGCCGGCCAAGCAATGGGTCTTCTACCAATCCAGTGATTAGGATATATTCAGCAACTGTCTAACGGTAAGGCTGTAATGAGATGGCGCCCCATCATGCATATGCCACAATGTAACCTCAATGGCACTTCTTCTAGAAGTGGTAGTAATTTTTCTTGTAGGAACCTTTGATAAGTTCCACCATCGAAGGTTCTGAGTAAAAAGTATCTTCTTATTTGATTTCCCAGTTATCTAAAGACCAGTAAATTTAACGAATACTTTACAAGAATACTTTATTGCCATAAACTGATTGCACATTTTAAAAACATTTAAAACTATTTAAAAAAACAGTGGCGCGCTATTTTTTTCAAAAAAGGTCACCTACTCCCCAATAACTATGCCAATGGAGTGAATTTTGGAATAAGTTATCCATGAAAAAATAGTCCCCATCAAAAAATGTCATCTCCCAAATTTTATCAATAAATATTTTTTGCCAGTGAAGTTACAGGAAAAATCATATAAATATTTGCACTTTTAACACCCCGTATCTCCGTGGGGAAGCGTCCTATCAAAAAATTTTATAGAGCAAAAGTTGATTATTTTCATCGGTAGAATACGTCATTAAAGTTTGGCAAAACTTATCACTTACACCCTGTAAAAGAAATGTCAGACTTTAAATAATGTTGTACAACATGATAGTAATGACATCAAGTCCCATCATGGAAACACCCTGACGTATATAGATAGGTATTTTTTCGAGTAAACTCATATGCAAAAGTCGTCAGGTATGATTTTGTTGCTGGTAAGGTGCTACCAAGCCCCAGCAACTGTCAAGATAAAGCAGGTAACCTGTGCAAAGAAGGGGACCAGTAAAAATCTGGACGTAAGACAGGATAGACGAATCCGAAACAGTCCTTGACACTGGCTCCAGTTATACCATTGTAAGTCCGAATATCGTTGTCCATTCTGTATTGAAATCAGACAAAAAAATTACTTTGGAAACAGCGAATGGGAAAATGATACTAGCGATATCCATTTAGAATCAACATAACTCTGGGACAACTACTTTCTATGTCATGACTGAGCGCAATTTCCTATTAAACCTTCCTCAAAGTCTAAAGATGAACAATTCTCATACATTTTCCTGAAATTTTTCTTCCAGTCAGAATCGCTGAAGCGTCAGAAGACATGGTACACTCACTGGGTCTGTAAGCAGTAATTTTGGCTATTTGTAACAGTCATCAAGCGATAGTAGTCGACATGTTAAGTCTGAAGGACTATCCACAACATACGAAGAAAGGTGAACTTTTGGGAATTTATCAAACGGTGGAGATGATTTTTAGTAATGCATAACCACCAGCTTAATGTCAAGATCCTGTAAAACTGCCCAACGCCCTTCAGAATCTTGTTAATCGGTACAAGTTGTCACTGCTACCTGAAGAAGTTTGTAAAATAGAATCCCTCATTGTACTCGTACGTCATACAACCCGATTACTAAAAACAGGAACTATTAAGAACAATTTCGGTTCATATAACAGGCCTCTTGCACCTTTTATTTTAGTTCACATATTTCAGTATGGCCTTATTTAAAATTATTAATTATAAAATCTTTTGTGAAAACTTCTACTCGAAAATTGACTAAATCGTACATTGAAATTTGCTATTGCTGCGACGTCATCGGTAAGTAAACTGGCCGCTCCACATTAGAAAACGAGTTCTTAAAAATATTTGTGTGAATATTTACCAAAATACTGATGTGAATATTTACCAACTGGTTTCCATTCTGATATGTAGGTATACCTAAATATGCACCTATATAGCAAAATAATTAAGACTGTGTATGTATAATATTTTATTTTTACGACGTTTAGTTCAAGTGAGCTTTCCGCGCATAGCATAATATTATTTACTACCTAAATAATATTTTGAATCTAAATTTGTTATTTTAAATAATCATTAGTTTTTAGTTTTTTAAAAATTCTCAAGAATATTTGTAACATGACCGAACAAGGTTACGCTAAAGCCTAATCAGATGATTTACCGAACTGATGATTGCGGAGTTTTTTTCGAAAAGCATTTTATTTTCTTCGGCAGAAATAAGGGGAATAAAAGCAGAAAAACAGGTATGAGAATGTGACTTATAGGTATCTACATAAACATATTTTAAAATACATTTTTTTCTGGCTTTTTTACTGATGTATTTTCACACATCGGTACAATGCATCAGTAATAGTACGGTTTAGAGGGATTTGCCATATTTATTATAAGTTTAACTTAAAAAAATTACAGTATATATCCTTATATATACCATTATCGTACTGCTTATTGACACCACTCCACACATTTAATAACTAAAGCAGTCAGCTGCACTGTCGAAACGCGTATGTCACGCTTGCCATTTACTTACCGATGACGTCGACCGATTAAAACTTTAATATCTAATAACTTTTTAAAAACAAATTAATATAACAAAACCTTTACACACTGAAGTATTCAGTGTAGATACGAAAACTATTAAAATATTTTTTTCTGCAAGAAGCCTATTTTACGCACATAGAAATACAAGGGCTTTTAGATGCGTAAGTGTGACAGTTAAGAAATAACTAATTTTAACGCGAACAAAACAAAAAACAGTAAATTTGACTATTTGTCGGTGGTTTTCTGTCACCTATACTATCTACCTTATCTGCACCTAACCATTTCTTTCATAAATATATAACTTGACAACTAGTAAATATTCTTGTAATCTACTCAAATGTTTTGAGTTTCTTTTCGACGTTTGGCAGAATGAGTGAAATTGGGGTCAACTGTGCACTTAGCCTTACGAACGTTCACGTACATGGGGGCGATATATCTCTTTAAACTTGATATAATGCTGACGCCGCATAAAAACGAAGTAATATAGCGCAATAAATAAAAATGAACTGTATTGTAGTAAAATGAGAGAGAAGTGAAATGTGTGCGGCGCAGATATTATTGACTATCTGTCTTAAACTTATAATTTACACCCTTAACATTCAGGGTGGAAAAACGGATCCCGGTCTCAAACGCATATGAATCATTATGATGAATTAACGACAAACATTTAGAAAACACCCCTCAACCGGCACCAACGACTCGACGTCGTATCCAAAATGGCACTAACGGCAGCGCCTACGCAGCTCTTTCTTCCATTTATTTGGCGGGGTAGGGGGGAGTGGGAACACCGGCTTAAATTATGACAGTCGTAAGAATAAAAAACTTGCGAAATTTTGATAGATTTATTTTATTGTCGCGGGGGACTATAAACTAGGAAATGTGAGAAGAAACGAGGGTGAAGCGAACTTTTAAGAAAAAAAAGCTAAATTAAAAATGTATCGCTCCCTTCTGCACTCTCTATAGAGTATAGAGAGAGATTAAACACCAGCTGGTATATTTTAATTATTATATATTATATATTATATTATTATGCACGCAAATTTATCGCATTCGAATTTATACAGGATGATTCAGAACTCATCCAAAATAAAATTTTGAATGTACAGGGGACTCTTACAAATACAATTTTGTAAAAAAATTAAAAAGAGCAGTTCGAAAATAATTAAAAAATATACTTCTGCGCAGCACTGGAAACTCGTCCACTGTAAAACCTGATCTTGCGCAAGACAAAACATGTAGTCAGCGACCGGTACGGCGGCAAAGTGAATTTATTTCCTAAGGAAAAAAAAATAAATAAAATTTTATAACACCTATTTTATTTATTTATTTATTTATTCGTTCCAAACAGACAAATTGTCTGTAACAATAGCATGAGAACAGTAGCAATTTACATCCATTAAACAAATTTATAATAATAAAAATATAAAAAGAAAAATAAAGGGTGTGAATCAAGGTACATAGCTATAATTAAATAAATTTTGAATTCTATTATAAAATTTATATGTGGTTGGAAAAAATCAATATAATGTGTTAATGAGACATGGTTAACCAAAGGAGACATGACTAAAAATGGTGAACTGTAAACAGATATAAAAAGTAAACGGTAATGTCTGGCTGTTATGGGCGAAATAATAAATTTAAATAATGAAAAAATATCGGAGTCATCTATAAGATTATTTAGTATTTTATAGATAAACACTATTTACGCAATACTTCTGCGATTAAAAAGTGTATTCAACTGAAACTCTTGACATAAATGCATTGTTCTGGTAATGTTATAATCAGGAGGTCTATTATATTTTTTAAAATACAAAAAACTCAGAAACTTTTTCGGCACTCTCAACATTTATCTAAATGTTTTTTAGGTTGAGAATGTCATAGAACAGAACAGTACTCTAGTTTAGATCTAACTAACCAGTAATATAATAAAATAAGGCATTTTACATTGCTTAAATGTTTGGACTCTCTTATTATAAATCCTAATGATATAAAAGCTGAATTAACAATATTATCTATATATCCTCGATATGATAACTTTGTATCCACAGTTACACCAAGATCCTTCACAGACGTTACCCTTTTAAGTTCGGCCTGATCCATTAAGTAAGAAAAAATAATTGGAGCACTATTTCTTGTGAATGACATAATAGAACATTTTTTAATATTAAAATCAAGTTGATTACTAATACATACTCCAATTAACAACAGCATTAATGTCGTATTGCAATATTTTTCAGTCGTGATTCAACTCTATTAAATTAACCTGTGGTTTTAATTAATAAAATAAGTTGACATACCTACCTCATGTTACAACAACTGTTTAAAATTTTGTCCGCCGACGTGTAAACACATTTGTGCGCGTCTTACTCAGTTTATACGAATTTCTTCACCATAACCATTCTTGACTCTTGAAAAACTAATGTAAACACTGTCGCAAAAATGTTAAGACTACAGTAGCCCAGCGATGTAAGGGTTGAAAATACTACATTTTTTTCTCGGAAACTATTTGGATTTTACAAAATATTTTTTATTTTTATTGATTCCATTTTTCATGACGTATCTATTGCTAAATTTCTTTGCATAAGTTGCAAATCACCAGGTCAATGATTTAAGTCAATAATACCTACGTTACAATTCATCATATATTTTGATCGGGATAAAAGTTGTTGAGAAAAACGAGAAATTTGATAAGACGTTAAAAATATCTGTGAAATTGGAGATAATAATTTCACTGACCCCAGAATTTGTCATTTCAAAAGCTTTTCCTTCCTTTGTAAATAATCAGATTTACCTATCTTTATATTTCAGTCCACATTCCCGTGCACCTGACGCAAGTATTTCATTTAACTCTAAGATATTGACAGTAAATTTGACGATTTATTCGAGACTATTGAACTCTAATGCCGCACAAGGCCGATCCAGACGTCCATCCATCTCGAGTCCTGGAAAACCACCACCGGTTTTACGGCAAATTAATTAACCGGCAGGCCGAGCGAGCCACTTTTAATAAATTACTTTTAATTCAACATTTAAAGCTAAGTATGACCATTACCGGCCGGAGTTAATGCTGATTAATATTCATCCGATGAAGACGAGGACGGTCGTATAGGCTCCTTTGTATGTGTGGCCCATAAATTCAAGAGTTCGTCACACTGATGGTACGCCACAAGGCCTACCGGATAATAACGTGGAATCGGTACTTCGATCCAAGTGATTTATCTCGCGGGCGACTCGATCCGCAGAGAAAAAATTATGATGGGAGCGTCTTGTCGATCGGCGACGGATGACTACTGGTTAGGACTTCGTCAATTGGTTGTTATATGTTTTAACTTGCAGGAAACAGCTTTTAAGAAATGATTTATAGGTTAAGCAAACATAAAAATAAAATAAGTATAGATTGAATTTAAAAAAAATGCTTGGAATTGGAACATAGAATGTGGTCATAGCTCCGTTCAACGTCTATCAAAGTAATGCAAGGCGCAGCAGCTTTGCGCACGGTTCAACTGAAGAACCCTTAAGCAGTGAATAGCAGTGACCATTCAGGTCACTGTTACATTCATGATGTAACACTCAGCTATGTCTTACGCATAGTTATTCTACGTACGTAGTCAAAAGATTAAAAACAACTAGATCACTCACACTCATCGGTTGTCTCATCTATGGGATAGTGATGAGGATTAATAAATCCGAAACAATTATATGTCTGGTGGCGACAAATCATCGCAGTTGATTTCTAGATATTGCTGGTATAATTCAATGATGGTCGGGGCATATAGCCCGCAGAATGGTTGTTTCCCACAATATCATCAGTTACAAATCTGTTCCACTAGGTACCGATAGGTCTTGTGTTTATAGTACTTGTGAAATTGCAGGTCGCTCTGTGCTAACGTGGTTGTATTGAAGGCCTAGTAGTTGAGTAGAAGTAACCATTATCACCTTGCTGTTTCTGTCGTAGGTATAGAAGAACCTTTAGATCGACCCTTGCATCAACCATAGTGTTTTTGCGTAAAATAAAACCAGAAAATCATGAATATTTCTCATCCATCGCAAATATGAAAAAACTGCGTGAACACCAGTTTTGTGAGTGGTTGTTACAACTAAATAACTGAGAATTTATATACGTGTTTATTGGCTGATGGGGTGGCATTTATTTATAATAGGATTAATAATAATTTCAGAAATACTTATATATTTTATTTTATCCTATGTTAATTATTTCTAGTTTCTCTTTTTCAACAAAATTTGTAACTTGGAACCTATAGATTAATACACACTCTGTTTGGTTGTCAATAACTTGCTACACAATCTCTTAATGGAATTTTCCACTGAGGCTTTGGACTGAACCTTTTTTTCGAGGTTTAATTTTTTTCAATTACTTCTTAGGTTAGGTGGATACGTTTCATTTTCAATGTTTATAGTTTCGTGGCTTTGAGCATTCCTTGCATAGGCCATAAGTCTGTAATGAAGCCTGGGAGATTCGAGGAGCAATAATATGATCCAGATCAAGAGACTTTAAGTAATTTACAACAAATATTTTTGTTTGTTTGTAGGCTTCCGTGACTGTCGTTAATGGTTGAATGATTACCGGGCTGGTTACCAAATCGTCGATTTACAACTCTTGACGTTTCGAGAGACATATCGCTCTCTTTTTTTCAGAAGTTCCGGGGTCACAAAAATTGTATAATTCGAATTAATGTGTTTGACCTGCATTTGACCTTCACTTAGACATGATGGAGTCAAACGGACATCGGGATCGTGATCAGCGAAAAAAAAAATATAAAGGCCACCTAGTCTGGGAAAAGGGACTTTTTGATTACTGTTTGTGGGCCTGTGTTATTTATTAATTTAGTCATAGATACGTCCTTGTACAAGAAAATGATGACAATTTCGAACAATTTCCTGTAATAGTGACAGGATCGGACTACAATTTTTATATCACGAAATGTTATATTAAATCTCAAGACTGACTGAATATTACAGCAAGCAATCGAATAAGACAAACACATTGTTTTCTGTGTGTGAAGCGTCAGTAATGACGTTTATGTTAGATACATAAACAAGTCACCGTTAGTTTTGAAAACGATTGTCTTTAGCAATAAATAGCCGTTCTTTTATTTATAAATTTTGAAACAGTCACCAATAGCAATCACCGGTGCTTTGTTGGAATGAATCACTTTTTTCGGTGTAGCGTCTAATATCGTGGAACTGTTGCCTGGATTCCGGTGATTTATTTCACAGGTGGCTTGATTTGTGACGAGGCGTTCCCGGAGATATGTTTCTTAATCGGCGTTTTAATTGCCACTTTCTCAGATACATTCGGCAGTATTGGAACTATGGCCTCTACTACCCGGTCGCGTTGTAATATCCTCTCTAAATCAGTTTCTTATCTCCGCTTTTTACTATATAATTTATGGGCCGCGTGATAGTGGTTCGTACGGAGAGACGGGATTTTTTCAGATCGATCATCGAATTTCAAGGAACAGCGGGCTATTACATTCTTTGGCGCAGCCATAAATATCGTTAAATTAATTATCACCTGTTCGTATCTCCTCTGGAACGTCATATGGAATATCTAAAAATTTATTATTTATTGCTTTTTTAATATTCGACTGGGTCTTAGCTGGCATAATGTAACACATAACAGTATTTTTAAACTCTAATCGAGATGTTTTCCGATTTTTGTAGTTTCTTTACAAACAACCGTACGAAGAAATTTATAAATATTGGCATATAGTTATATTTGACATACTTTCATGAAATTAATTTGAAAATGATGACTAGTTTATTATATCTACGAACAGTTAAAAATAATATTAACGATACTATTTCAGATTCAGTTACTTACTATTAATCATTCTCCTTTTAACCCTATTGTCAAATAAGCCGTGTATGGCGTTTCATGATTTCTTGAGCCAAAAATACATTTATCTGAATATACAGGGTGATTCAGTCACAGTGTCATTAATTTTAAGGGAAGTTAGAGAAAAATGAGTGGAATACGAACACAAATTTTAAAATGCGTATTTACTCTGAAAAAAAATCATTATTTAAACCCTTTTTCGGACCGCTACTGACCGCTGACCTACAAATGTTTATCGAGAGTGATTCTTGACCTACCGTCACGAACCTAACTTTTATTGTGTTTTTAATAGTGAACCACAAAAACAGACCTTTTTATCTAGACACATGAATGAATAAGATATGTTTTTACATTTTAAATGAATTAAATTATTTATTTGTTAATAAAACAAAATTATGAGACTAATAATTGTTTTCGAATGTTAGGTTATTTAGTGTTTTTAACATTGTTAACGTTTTGACTATGTTTTATAATTGAATGTGAGTTTTTAATATATTTAGTAGTTCAATTAATTATTCAGTTTGTAGTTCGTACATCTTATTATGTGCGTAATATGGTACCCACCTATTTAAAATGACAGTACGGCTAAAAAAGCACTATTCATTCACTTTGATTTTGAAACCAATTACAAAATCAAGACGACTGGGGAAATTAGCTGTTTCGCTTCAACGTTCTAACGCTTTGTAGTCCGCCGGCCGGCGCGCTTCCTATTGCAAAGTAGGGCGCGGAATTAACAGGAGTTAAGGGAATTTACTTATTTTTTAAAAAGTCTAGTACTTTTTTTTATTTCCTGTTTTTATTAGGTCTTTCAAATACGTAGTTAAAATTAATGATATTATGACTAAATCACCCTGTATGTGTATTAAAAAATCATAATATTCTATAATGTAACAAGTGAATGATATTTTATTTAAGTGATGTACAGGGTGCCCGGCAATTCCGTTCCCATACTTGGAGGTATAATTCTGCATACGAAAGCTGTGAGACCTGGTTGCTGAATTCGGTTTAATAATATCTTGTATGAAAATAATGTATTTTTTTGAGAAAATAATTCTTTCCTCCATGCATTTTTAGTGAATTTTATTTTATTTATAGCTTTTGAACCGCATGTAGGTATTAATTTATTTTTGGTACATATTATGTACCACTAAAGGTCAACAAATTTTTAAAGGGTACTGAAATTTCAGAATAGTATTAGAAAATTTGTTGCTCTTGAAATGTTTTGCTGAAGATCACAGCAGTGGCGACTCGTGACATTGTGAATAGGTGAGGCACGTAGCTTTTTTACTGGGTGAGCAAGAAAGAAAAAAAATAGCGGCGCAGATAAAAATTTTAAAATTTTCAAGGTCAAACCACTAAATGCATTTAGAAATATTTAGATGTACTTATTTACAACATTATAGAAAAACTGATGTTTCTGGATTTTCATTCAGATTTTATGAAAAATAATACGCAACTATTTGGATATTTTATTAATCCACTGTCAAATAATAAATAGGAATAAAGTTCTACGTCATTTTTATTATGAAGATCTTCGCCAATAGCCCTAATATAATTGTAAACTAAAAAACTATATTATTAATAATGAAATCAAAACTTTAAAAATTGTATTTACAATAAAATTAACTAACAGAAAAAAAAACAAAGTGACATATTTACCTAATAATTAACAATATTGTTATTAGTTGATTTATGAATATTAAAAATACGAAAAAATATAAAAACAAATTTTCTTAAGTAAACCAGCCAACTTATCTATTTACATATAAAACAACAACGCCACCTTTTCGTTTGCCTCCACTTTTAACAAAATATTTTAAAAAGATAGTGAATGCTTTTATAGAACAGGTTTATTCCGCCGTCTTTCAAATTTGCAAATTTACTTATAACGTCTTCATAAAATTGAGGATCGACACTAAGACTTTGCAATAGTTCTTTTTCTATCGTCATCACAGATAAGTTGTTTAAGCGCTCTTGTTTCTTTGTATTTCTAAGTCTTAATGCGCTAAAGACACAAAAAGTTTATTTCTACCGAAACATTTATTGCAAAAGAACTTATATGTATACGCACTGGTTGAAATTCAATTAAAGCCTTTTCTTTAGTTTGATCTTGAAATGACCTTGAATTGATCTGAAGGTGACCTTTAGGGTTACGCTATCTCAGATTCTGCGAACCCAAAAACTTATACATTCACTGGTCAAAATTCAATAGAAGCATTTTCTTCAGTTTGACCTTAAAACGATCTTTACCTGACCTCCAGGTGACCTTAGATAGCTAAGCTATTCCCAAATTCAGGTTCAGCGATTCCAAAAGCATTACTACTTGTCAAAATTCATTACATGCCTCAGTTTTTGAATCCATCAACTTGAATCTTCGTGAAGCTTACTCAGGCCTACAGCCAAAACCACATACTTTCCCCCTCTTTAGTCTAAAACTAATCATAGGGTCACTTTGGGCCCATAACAACTTTTGATCAGAAAGTCAAAAACTATAACATACTGCAATTTCAGCAACATCCACTGGGACCTATTTTCCATTGATTTTGTGCGGGGTTCTTTGGAGTCCCCCAACCCCCTTTTATTGGGAAATACCCTGTAAAAGTGGTACACAAAAATATAACTTTTGCTCTTATGTTGTTATTTTCATACCGACGCTTGGAATTGAACAAACAAAATCAACGTAATTTGTCTACAGGATGTTGGTACTTGCTTTATATTCACGAAATTTACCCTTGGCCTATTAGTGAGATTTTTTAAAACAACTTTGTTTACCGACAAATACCCTGCTGTGCAAGATGGTAATTAAAGCGACTCATCGCGTCTCAAGTGAACCGGAGTGTGTATTATGCGGGCCTGACGCAGATGAACCGTTATCGTGACAATTGAAAAAGGCAAAGGCACGAGGCGTGAAGGGCGTAACGCGCCGCGACGCCGTCGACTCGCATCAACGCAAATCCGCGCACCTCGTCCTCTCACCTCAACTATTAAGGTGACAGATTACATGTTTATCTAATTACTCAGCATCCGTCACACGTTGCCTCGAATTTAGCACCCGCCGCCGTTATCGACAGCCGATTACCCGTTAGAAATAGACGAAATAGGGAGAAAATAATTACTCAGAAGGTAAACAGAACCTTGTTGATCACATATTTTCCTTAATGTTAACTGAAATTTACATATTCAGAACAGTAGTAGAGTAACAATTCAATATCACTTGCGGATGTGATCCTACTTATTCTGCAGTATCAGTGTAAGCAATTCACGAATGCAGCTAAGAGCTCGCCCTCTGGCGGTGACAAGTGATACTAGCGAAACAAGGTAAATATTTCTTCTGTGTGTGACATTTCGTTTTGTATTTTATTTAAAACTGAATTTAGTGTTCGTTTTTTGAACACTGTTATTTTAAGAAAATAGTGTGAGGAAAATTTCAGCAATTATGGATAGAAAGAAGAAACTGTCAAACTATTATTGTTCAGTTCAAGGTTGCTCTTCATGGTCCAAGAAAAATCCAGAATTAAGTTTTCATCAAACCATTGAAGAAATTTTCAAAATATTATTGCCGATAGATAATACTCCCTGAATTTCATGAGGGTTGTTAGTAAGTAAGGGCACTAGTCTGCAGACATAATATAAATTTCTAAATTTAAATTAACTTTGCTCAATTTTCCCATATAGTACCACATGATCAGCCTTAAAAACTGCCTCTCCTTCTAATATACAACGAGAGTTTTCGTTAGCATATATGTAAATAGGAAATGTATTCCACAACGGATAAGTTCATAGTTATAACTTAATAAAATGTACATTACATTGTAATGCTAGAGACAAATAAAGTAGACATAAATACTTGCCTTAAAATTTATTTATGAAATATTTGAAACCTATAAAATAACACAAAAGTGAAATAACCGCAGTTTGATAACAAAATTACTAATAATAATGGCAAATAAGACAAATGTTGTTCAAATGAATGTGTAAACGCGAACGGCAATGTCAAAATTACCTTGTCTCGGAGCTTACTGCTTTTGCCGCTTGGTGCGCTTGCATCTTAAAAATTATCGCGGATAGTAACTTGAACTGTCTCAAGCTAGAATTGCTTCCAAACTATGTAAGTGTTATAAATAGAACCATACAATTGTTGTCATATACAGGGTGTTTCACCGGGAAGTATAGTAAACTTTATTCTACTAATACTGAACAAAACCTGAATTTGCTGCTTATAATCGTGCTAGTCTTTCTGCTTCTAGGTTTTATGAATTGATAACTTCTATTACTATGACGTTTTCAGAAATATTTCTATACCTACACTTTGTTAAAACATTAAAATTTTGACAAAATAATGCTCTTGTCAATTTTTGCTTTTTGTTTTGCTATACTAACTGCTTTTCAGATGTAAACACTATACTGGTACTGGACTATGGCCGATTTAAAAACGATTGATTTAATACTCGATACCAACTAAAAAAATGGTTATTTGATGTCTGACTTATCTATTTAAGTTACAAGAAGTTTGGTTGATTTAATGTTTATATGAAATAACTCACATGTGGAGTCAATTAAAATTTCGTGAAACCTAAACTTCAAAACTTTTTGTTGTTATTTTGTCATTATACAGAGTGTTTTCTAGGTAGTTTAAAAAATATACCCTTTACAATATACTTCTGCTGCGTTTATAACTCATTAAAATAAGCCAAAAAGTTCCTATTAACATGTGCCTTAAAACGCACCCTTAGGAAGTTATGTGCCCTTAAAAGGGCTCAAACAAAACTGTTTTTTTTTTCAAATAAATTGCAGTTATGAAGGATCCGATCATTTAATAAATAATTTAGGACATAAACTATGACTATTTAAATTTAGAATTACACTTACTAATTAAAGAACTAATTACTACTGCAGACAATAGCTAAATGTGAAATAGAAAATAATGGGATTAAAATTAGTAATAATAAGTTAAATTACAAGAACTGCTCGAAGTGACCACCTTGCATTTCGATGCATAATCTAGCTCGACGCTTCAATGATTTGAGAACTCTTTGGAAAATTCTAGGTGTTTGCCTTATTTCCATGCACGCGGTTTCAATTTCCTCCCGTAGTTGCTGAATGGTCTCAATTGGAATTTTATAAACCTTTGCCTTAAGTTGACCCCACAAAAAACAGTCCAGGGGGTTAAGGTCAGGGGAACGTGGAGGCCAGGGAACAGGACCTCTTCGGCTTATCCATTTTTCTCCATACTCATTTAAGTGTTGTCTTACATTATGTAGGTCATGAGGTGGCACCCCGTCCTGCATATGCTTTGGCGTTCAATTAAAGGGACATCTTCCAAAAGTCCTGGCAAGTCGTTAACTAAAAAATTGTAATAATCCTCACCATTCAATCGATTAGGCAACACAAACGGTCCGATTAGCCGATCGCCTAAAATGCCTGCCCAAACGTTGACGGAAAACCGAATCTGATGTCTGGACTGAAATAAGCTGTGTGGGTTTTAATCAGCCCATTCATGAGCGTTATGAAAATTGACATAACCATCTTTACTAAAGCTTGCCTCATCGTAAACAAAATAAGAGATGCAAAATTCGGAATCCGCCTCGATTTTCGCAAAAACCATTGGCAGAACTGCCGACGTGGTTCGTAGTCATTCGGATTTAAAGCTTGAACACGCTGGATATGAAAAGGATGAAGTAGTTGTTCGCAAAGAATTCGCCAAACTACGGAAAAACTTATGCATACGTGCGACACTTCTTACACTAACCCTTGGATTGTCCTGCACAGCTCTCAATACATTTTCTTCCATCACCGGTGTTCTTGTAAATTTGTCTTTGCCACGATCATTTACTCTTGGTTGGAACGAACCATTTTCTCTTAAACGTTGATGGATCCTCTAAAATACCTGTCGAGAAGGAAGTCTTCTATTCGGGTATGTAGCCGCATACACACGCCTCGCTTCTGATGCATAAATTGTTAAGCGTTGTGGCAACGTCAGTCTTTTATATGCCATGGTAAACAGATTTTTGTAATTTTTGGCCTAATAACTTAAAGAGCAGAGTAATTTTCAAACTCAATTTACTCGAAAACCATTGGAAATATCGATTTGGACAAAGATAATATTTTTCACGTAAAATTGTTAAGATTTTATAAATCTGTAGAGAAAATTGTAAAAAAATTGGAATAAAAAAAATTACGGGCCGAAAACCCCCTTCAAGAACCTAAATGGGACGCATGTCGAAAAACGGAGTTTTTTTAACGTAAAAAGTTATGTAAGTCCCATAAATTTTTTTTTATTTATTTGCGACCGTTTTGTCAACAGAAAAAAAAACAGTTTTGTTTGAGCCCTTTTAAGGGCACATAACTTCCTAAGGGTGCGTTTTAGTGCACATGTTTATAGGAACTTTTGGCTTATTTTAATGAGTTATAAACGCAGCAGAAGTTTGGAACCCTATTTTAGAAACACCCTGTATAAAGCGTTGAAATTAAAAATTTTTCTCAGTAGCACGCTAATATACTTTATTTTGTGGATATTTTTTTTTATTTCTAGTTTATTGCCTCACATGTGATGTCTTTTTAATCAGGATTACAAAAAATATTTACAGATTTAAAAATATCTGTTGCATGTATATCAATTTTTAAAATAATTGAATACTGTTGTAGTTTACACTAAAATCTGTTATCCTCTAATACACAAATTAGTTGTTCAAAATTTGAAAATAAGATATTTTATTATTATCTTATTTTATTATCGATATCGATATAAAATTAAATTTCAACGCCCTATATTTTGGAAAAGAGACATTTTTAAACATATGTTAATCGGAATTTTTTTCATAAAATTCTCTCTCACTAAAATATTTTGTTCACAGATTGAGCTGCAGAGGGAAAACCTCTTTATTTTTTATTTTGAAGTCAGTAAATTATGCATATACACATATACAAGAATGTAGTTTTACGTAACCCAACATATATATTATGATATGATTAGAAATATAGTAGTTTTTTATCTTTAGAACTTAATAATACACTACACTAATCAAGAGATACATTAATATGTAACCCTGTTCCAACATTTAATATGTATACGGTATACAGAAATTTGATATTTTATGTATTGAATCTGTTTTAAAAGATCATCTGTAACGTATTTTTATTTATGTATAATCAAGTAGATTTTAACGCAAACAAAATAAATATTTTTTTATGTAGGTGTGTCTTTCGTGTGAGATATCAAATAATTCAATTAAGAGAAGTTGATCAGAATATTCCAAATTTCAAGCAATCTAACTATTTTGATTTTCTCCAGTTTGTTCCATTTTGTTAGTAATGTGCCCTTCTACAGGGTGTGCCACTAAGGTCGGCGAGGTACGTTATTAGAGAAAGTATAGGCCCTAAAGCTTTGGGAAAAAAATTTTGATTATTAAATCGACCAAGACCTGGAAATAGTTTTCAAGTTCGTAGCTCGGCCGCTAGGGGGCGAAATCTACATACCAAAACATCATAGAGTTTTCTCAGAAATTTTTCCTATTCAGGTATATTAAATAATACAAATATGGAGAGCCGGTTTCATTGCGCATAACTTTTGTTATTGACATTTTGTTCTATCTCGCTTCACAGAAAGGGCTAATATCTGATCAGAAAAATGTATTTTTTTAAAGATTGGCTCATCAAAAGTCCCTAGTGTTATACCTCCTTGGAAAGGTCATTTCATGCTTTATCTCGTGGTGAATGCGTAATGTCATTTACCTCAATATGGAAACTTATATATCGCGTTATTTCAAAAGAATGGCATTTTATGGATTTTTCTCAAAAATTGTAAATGCAATGCTATAGTTTTCTTTACGTAAATGAATTCAGCAGAAAAAATTGATGAATATAGTATAAGTTTAGGTTGTGTCACCTTTTCTTAAAAGAGTGAAATAGCAGGATAAAACATTTCATAGATTAGTTTGAAGAGCATAACATTTTAACGCCAAAAAGGGTTCGATATTTTTTTTTATTATCGTTATTCGCAAATTAATGAGTAAAAAATAAATAATGATAATGAATTGATGAACACGACGCTAACGAAAAGACATTTAATTACTAAAACAAAATGCGTTTTACTTTCCCTAATATCGTACCTCGCCGACCTTAGTGGGACACCCTGTATAAGAAATCGGGAAAAGTTTTATTAGAAGCTGTTTAGTAGTATAATGTATGTTAATGTCCCAAACTTGTTGGCAATTAATTTTAATTTTGCAATTATCTTCAAATTTGGTACATGGACTTATTTTTTTTTGTGAATAATTTATCAATTACAATTTACCTTTACTTACACAAAAATATATATTTTTTTGCTTCTTACAAGGGCTACTTAATTTTTCAGAAAAGAAATGCTCTAAGTACTTTTTTAACATACGTTTCCTAAAATATTAACATATTTTTGTTGCTGGTACCTAAGATTAAAACGATTTGAGACGACCAATCGGTAGATACATAAAATGCTGGAAAAGAATTTGTTATTTATGTATGTGATGTTTAATGCTGCTCTTTATTTAACGTAGTATATTACATATTTACTTCTAAGGATAAAATTAGGTAATATATTTTAATGCGCTTCCTTGTAGAGTACACCCCTCACTTAAAACTACATTTTCGTGCAGAATTTTATTTAACAATAATGACTTTTTATATAAAATAAAAAGTTTTACTATTGTACATTATATTTTTTGGCATAATTTATTATATTATTATTTTTATATATGCCCCATTCAGATTTAGTTATTCCATTGTGTCCAGTAAATACAATGCTTAATAGAAACAACTGGTTTCTATTATAAAACAAAATGACAATACATTAGTATTAGGCAATTTGCTCTAAAATAAAGAAATGAGAACATTATACATATAAAAGTTATTTTAAATAAAAGTAGCTATTTCTTCAAAATTTGTTGTTTTAACAAAGATATTTCAAAAAGCCATAGCAGCAAAAATAGTATTTTAAGAAAGGAGACTATCTCCACACCTACGCTACTGGTAATTAAAACAAAATTACTGGCATAGTTTTATGGCATTAAATGTAAGTATTACTGCATCAAATTTTGTGAAGGATTTGTATCTCAGATAATGTAATGTACTCTTTTGTTTACTTTTACTTGAGAAATATTCTCTCAAAGTTTGCTGAATCGCCCTGTAGATAATGATTGTTGTTAGATTTAATGACTTTCAGGCAATGTTTCTACATACGTATTTCCCCTTTATTTTGTTGGAGGAGCGTGAGAATGACATACCCACATCAGAATCATTGTTAGGCACTATTAGTTAGGCTGCGTACGCTTGACTTTACGGAAGGTGCTATCAGATCCACCTCCGAAAATAATACAGGATAATTTTTTAAAGCGAATCTGTCCGGGAGATAAAGCAGCGTAAAAAGAGTCCCAGGGGTCGCGCCTTCTTAACAAAACAATAACATATGAGCGGCGATTATTTAGTCTCACAGTTTTGCAGAGGATGTGACAAACTATTTATGATTGTCATAAGTAACCTGACATGCGGATGGAGCTTTCGTAGGAGACGCGTACTGACCCCTGGCTCGACTCCTCTCGGGCCCAACCCAGAAAGATGGTACTGGCGAGGAGCTGTCCAGCGGCGCCGGATAGGGGACTAATAGCCGTAATTTGAAAAAAGAAACAACTGATTTAATGTTCTTTTGGAAGAGGTGTTGATACAAGTATCTATTTTTCCATTCCTGGAAATGATTACGCTATAAAATCATTTTTGTATAGAAAACTGCAACCTAGTAATTTCAGTAATTAAAGAGAATTCATAACAAAAAATTTTTTTTAAGTAAAAAAATTTAAGCTAGAACTTGATGCATTGTAAAAGAGACCAAACGTTTTACAATAATATTTTATAAGAAAAATATTTGTTAAATTTTTTGCAAAGGTATAATATAATCAGCGAAGTACAAAAGGAATTTTTGCCAGAAAAAAACTACTGGTCTAATTCATTGAATCAACGTGTTTGATCATATGCTAAAAGCTGAAGTAGCTAGCTTCGACTTCAGAGCATTTGACGGTAAACAACATGACATATTATTTAGAATGAAAAAGTTGTAGGTCGTAAAGACCAATATTTAATAAGAACCTACCTGAATAACACAAAACAGTGTATCATTAGATGGATGTAGATCAGAAATATAACGTGTGATGCACCACAAGGATCCATTACTGAGCCAGTATTATTTATTAATTACATTAACCATTTTCCATCTGCTACTTCTTTAAGAATAAAACATTCTTTGCTGATGATACTAGTTTTTTAAATATTGCAAGTAAGACGAAGAGCATACACAGCAAACAGATATAATACATACATATTACAGGAAGCCACAAAATTGTGCAACGTTTACAAACTTAAAATGAAAGCGAATAAAACATAAAGACTGATTCTAAAAATAAGGACGACTATCAAGCTCTTCGAAATTCAGTGTATATAAACTAATGAACAAGCTATCAAAATGTGTACCTATTTACCTTAAGGTGCTTAATGAGAATTGCTACGCCTGAAGCTGCGAAAATGCATTTTGGTTGGGGATATTCATCTGAAATGAAAAAGTGTTTGTTAAATAGCAAACAACAACACCAGAACATCAGAAAATTTAATGATTTCTTATCATAGGTTAATACTCAATGTAGCAGAAACTATATACTCTACTATAAAAACTCAGTAATTTGACAGGCTCAATGTTAGGCTATTTAATTGTAACGCAAAAAATACTGCTGCAGTATAAATCAGAGTATTTATATGATACGAATTTTTAAACTTTAAAAAAAAATTAAAATTGTACTGTTCGTCGCATTTTCTTATTTACAATGGTGTTAAGTATGTGTTAAATACAACAATGTATTACGTGTATTTTATATAATTTACACATAAAATTGTACTTGTTGAAAATTCATGTAAAATTCTGATGGCAATGTACTCTCTCTACTGTACTTATGTTTATAAATCTTAGTATAAATCAAAATATAAATCCGTTATTACGATGAATCTATCAATTATTTATTAAAAAACATACCTGACATACAGTGGTACTGTAAAGATTCCAAATAGTTACAAAATAAGTTGTACATTTACCGAATTTACATATACAGGATGATTCAAAATTCAGTACAAAGAAAAACAAAAGTTTTTTATTTTTTTTTGTTTTTTTAGAAATAATTTCCAAACAAATTTGAATGTTGGCATAAAACTTGGGGGACGGGGTTTTTTTTAGCATACTAAATTTAAATAAGTCATTGGTTTTGACGCTGCTTGTAGAGGGCGCCACCTATAAGGGTACACTTAGATTAAATTGGCCCTAACTTTTTTGCTACATTGTACATTGAAATTTCGTATTAGTGCGTTTTCTATATTCGTAATCAATTATGTAAACCAGAAAGGAGACTTTGGAAATATTGCAGTTAAGCTTCTCAGAATTTCGATGCTACTAATTTTATTTTTAATTACACTGATTAATTTATTCCCTAATTCTGTTTCAACTTTCACAAAAAATCTGATCTACAACTTTTTTGTTTTTAGCTATACAAATTATCCAAAAAAATTTGGAAATAGATGCAGCATAAGAAATGGAATCAATATTGTAAAAAAAAAATTGTAAAATCCTTATAGTTTCCGAGAAAAAAAAATATTGAAGTTATAGTACATTCAACCACTACATAGCTGGAACTTTAGTCTCTAGCGTCATTCGCCACGTGGCCTTAGCGACTCCGAATACTGAATTCGGATTTTGCAATCGTCGTTGCGATATTTACCTGTTATCTGTGGTGTTTTAGTAGTTAGTGTCAAAAATGGGTAGTTAGTGTCAAAAATGGTTTGCGTGTACTCGGAGTTGATGGATAATTTATGGTGAAGCATTTGTGTTATGGTGAAACAAGACAACATTTGTGTTAGTTCGTAGAAACTGTGTACAACGGACCCAAATGTGTTTACACATTGGTGGATAAAATATTGAACAGTTGTTGTAACATCGGGTATGTCAAATGATTTTATTATTTAAAAACACAAATTAATTTTATTAATTAATAAAGGCAAAAGCAGTTGAATTTGCCGATATAAAATAGGTGCGATAAAATTCTATTTACATATTTCTTTCATTGCGAAAGTTTTTGTCCGTTTTTATCACACCGCCATGCCGGTCGCATTGTGCTAGGTCAGGTTTTACAGTGGACCAGTTTCCAGTGCCGTGAAGAAGTGTATTTTTAAATCATTTTCGAACTGCCCTTTTTGATTTTTTCTTTACAAAATTGTATTTGTAAGGGTCCCCTATACATCCAGATTTTTTTTTTGGATAAGTTCTGAATCACCCTGTATACAGAATCACGTGTATAATTTTGTCGGTGACAACATCCTGTATGTCAATGGTATATATGATACATTTTTTTAGCTTTAGTTCCACTCATTATTTCTATTAAGGTCGTTCAAAGTTTTAGTGATAAATTATACTGGATATATATCTTTCACTTCATTATAAAAACTATTCAATAACAATTTTCATTATTTTCTTATAAATAGTACTGAAATATGATGCTTGTAACAATTTTTTTTGGATATTAAATATTTCATAAAATGATTGAAACTTCCAGGTAATCGCATATCTATAATTTTCTTATACAAATATCCAATGTTATCAATCAATTTTTTAAATCATTATAAACACTTACCAATTCGAAAACGATTAATCCATTAACTCTCCGTATCAGAGTCTGTCACACGGAGCGGCTTATTAGAGATGAAAAATCATATAAACGTAGCTGGTCACCTTCGGGTCTTGAACTCTGAAAAAATAAATAGGAATAAGTCTATAAATTATACACTGTGCGTGTTAGGAGTGACATTTGTTATCTAAATTATATTTGAAATAGCTGCGGAGACAGTTTTATACGGAGAAGGTCAAAAATAAATAGTGGAAGGTGTAAAAAGAGCAGTAGAAAAATTAATATAAAAACGTTGCTGCCGCAAGCAGAAAGTTAAATTAGAAAGAATATGTTTGGATTTGTTTATAACTAAATTATAGCAAAGGAAAGAGTGTGCAAATACTATGTTATAATACTGCATGCGTTGTATACACACTTTTGATATGCTGACGAAATTGGATCTGAGCTGAAGTAATTCATGTAAAAATTACAACTGCTTCTTTCTGCTTCGTTCATATTGTAACGATATTTATGCAAATGTGTGATTGACGATATTCTTTCCAGGGACTGAAGTAATAATAATAACTTCGAACGTCATCTTAATCGTGTCAGAGGAAGCTCCAACTATATCTTTTTAATCCTCAGGGACCACCGGTATATTTATGCAGATATGTAAAATAACCGGATTTGTTGATACAGTATTTATTTGATGGAGGCATTTTGTGTTGTTGGCTGCAACCCCGTAAAATACGACAAATAAGCATGAAATGTGGACAGTTAATCGTGAAACGTTTCACACTGGGAAAAATGTCAGCGAATAATAACAGCAAAACTAAAATTAAGAGTAATACCTACAAAAGAAGTGAGATTTCTGCAACTTCAATGTTTTGAGTGTCTGTGCGATATAACCTACAAACTGTATGTCATATCTTAAATGTAATTGCTATTCAACGCTTACCTGCATAATAATCTCAGCTATTTACAAGATACTGCGGGTGTGATTCAATGCTAGACCAGGTCTGTAGCCCGCAGAGTAGTTGTTTAGCACAATATCAATAGTTAAATATTATGTAACCACATCATCAGACATATTTTTTACGTAAAAATAATAAATAAAAATCATTAGAAACAAAATATTAGCATAGTTCTATACAAAGTTAAGAAAGAAATAGTTTATTGGCAAAATTTAGTGAATTAACACAAACTTCAATATAACTAGTTTCTTAGTAATTGCAGACAAATATGAATTTATAATACATTTTTTTTAAGGTAAGTGTGATAGTCATGAAGTAAATACAATAACAGATGAAAAAAATATCAGTGTATTATCAGCATTGTCATTACCTTTTTAAAACAACTGGAAAATCATTTTGTAAATATGTTGCTTTTGTATCGCTTAGCGACGTTTCATTTTAAAGTGGCCATATTTTGTTGATATAAATGTTCACGAAACACCAACATTAAAAAAAATTTAATAATTATTTTTGCTGTTTTTAAAAATGCGTATAATACAAAAAATAAATAAAAAACTATTCTGATGAATTTTTTTAAACCGTTTCAAGTTTTTATAAACATTCATATGTTACTACTTTTTGCAGTATACATGTATTTAATTTCTGAATATCAGTGTCAATAACTTCTGATATTATCCTAGCTTACCTGAACTATTATTAATGTTACTGCGTAAAGTGGATAGAGACACATTTAGGAAAGTTAAAACAGGTTCGATTAAAAAAGTAAAAAATTCTAAACAAAGTACTGTCTATTTCTACTTAGACCCTAGACCCTTCAGCAGCTAGACATATTAAATTAGTCAAAAGTAAACAAAACAGCAACCAAATTAAATCCTGAACAGTTTAAGGTTAAGCAGAAACCGATACTGTTCTGAACGCTAAGAAAGTCAACGGAGTTGTTCTGTTAAGTTCCATATAACTGTCTCTGAAAAGCCACTACTGCCAGTTAACTTCACACCTGGTATGATACGAAAGGATGGTAAACGAGTAAAAAGCACACTGTCCCTTTAACTCAGCGAAACGGAATCACCGCTTCGTTCTGTTTCATTTTTGTTTTAGTTTGTTTTTTATTTTAGTTTGTTTTGATAGTCGTTAATAACGTGTGATATAAAAAAGTATGTATATGATTAAAAAAAGAGCTGATATGGTTAGGGCGTACTTGTTATCAGGAGCAATGAAGACGGTATCAGATTGATTATCCTCTTAGTACCGTGTGAGAAAACGTTTGTAAGATTTATTCAATATTTAAGAGATTACGGAAGCTTTGAACGCCAATACGTTAATGTTGGACATGAACAACCTCAGACAGTGAGAAACTTAGAACCAGAAATTTTAAACCCCATGAAATAGAATCCTGATACCAGTACTCTAGTTCAAATATGGTTCAAGTATGTCATATGCTGTGAAAATCAGGTGAATAAACAGATTATTTACTTATTTTGTGCATTTATTTAGTACTGTTTTTGTTTGCTGTTAGATCTGGTGTGGAAATTTGTTTTTTAACAATCTTTCCTTTACATTATTAGATTGCGGTCAGACTAGCTTGTTCAGCGGCGGGGTATGACATTTAAAAAAAGGACTAAAAAAAAATTCAGTGTGTATGACGGAATTTGAGAAAGCAAACTTATGATATGTGTTTCAAAAGGTCAAACGTAGCCTCCGTATAAATATGACCCCCACTTAAAGTTACACCCTGTATAATTATAAAAGAGACATGTTTTTCAGTGTGTCCGTCCATCCACGCCGGCCATCGCGACGAGGCTGGCACGGTAGCAGCCCGGCCGGACATCACGCGGAGCATTATCATAAACATCAAATAAATTAGTCCAGATAAATTAGTTGTCTCGCTTAGTTTTATAATGAGTCAAGATTTACAGTCGACGCGCACACATGTCCGACTGACACCGGGTTAAATATTGCGCCCATTGTGATGTAAAGATGCCATCTTCGGGTCCCATCGTTGGACGGATCGTCCGCCATGGGACGTCCCATTCATAAGTGTCCGAGGTGTCGCGCGGGACCCTGTCCGCCGATCGGACGCGTTAATCCACATCTCAGGAGTCATTTTTTACAGCGAGGGGACTCTGAAGATGAGGCGGACTCCGCTCGTCTTGATATATTTTCGAAATTGGTTGAGATATGGGGGCTGTTAGGGAAGAAGGCTCGAATGGAGACCGTTGGCTTTGCCTCTGAAGCGCAATAGAAAAAACTGTTCGCAATAATGAAATACAAGGTACTACAAAAACGTATAGATATGTACAGGGTGTCGCGAAATTCATGCAACAAAATTTGGTCATAGATTCTCAAGACAAATTTAGTGGACCCGTATTTTTTATTTATGCCAAGTGGCCCCTTCTTTCGGAGTTACAGCCCCCTGAAGTCTGCCCCTAAGAATAATCTTTTTTTTATATCCCAGAACCCTGTTTTACGAGAATCACTAAATTTGGTACATAGGGGTTTTATGACATGTGGAATCTGATGGTGTTACGTTTTTTGGCGGGGAACCCCTGAAGACAATTTATCGTGGGCCTCCTTGTCTTTGGAGCCAAAAAAATTTGGTCGCATATTTTAATTTCCTAAAAATTATCAGTCCACTAGAAAGCCATTAAATTTAGAAACTTTTTGTGTCTATACTTTTTTCGTAAAACGCAATGTTTTCGAGAATAATGTCAAAATGTGATCGAATGCATATCGTGATTCGCCATTTTCCTCAAAAACATTGCGTTTTACGATAAAAAAGTTTATAAATTCAATGACTTTCTAGCTAACTAATAATTTAAAAAAAAATCAAATTTGCGACCGAATTTTTCTGGTTCCAAAGCCCACGAAAAAGTGTCTTAAGGGGTTTCTCGCCAAAAAGCATAGCACTGTGAGATTCCACATGTCATAAAACCTCTATGTACCAAATTTAGTGATTTTCGTACAACATGGTTTTGAGATATAAAAAATACTTCTTAGGGGCAGATTTTAGGGGGCTGTAACTCCGAAAGAGGGGGCCAGTTGGCAAAAAGAAAAAATACGGGTCTCTTAAATTTGTCTTATGAATCTGTATAGGTACACTATTAAAACAAAAGATAGTAGAAGCAACACTATCATCAAGAACTTCATGTGCGTCTTTACTCGTGTGTATTACAAGTGAGATTTATGTTAACATTTTACTAAAATGTCAAGTCAAGCAACACACGACGCACGTGCACAAGATGCACATGGTCGGCTTACATTTATGGTTAATTTTCTTAATTAATTTTCTCGAAAACAGAAGCATGTAGACCATCCACGCCTTTTTCAAGGAACGCATTTATTTCAGAAACACTAATTTTGCGAAGTTGAAAATTTGAGGTTAGAAAAAAAATAGAGTGATGTCTTAGTATTATTAATTTTTAACGTAATAATAATGTAATTCTTGAAATATTACCTTATTATAAAGAAAAATATGATGTCATGTGTGATGTTTACAACAGCTGTTGATCGGCAATAGTTAAATCAACATCCATATCTCAGTTACTGGGGAATATTTTTTGTGTAATATTATGTTTACGACATGTACTTATATATTACTTGTTATTAATTTATGAAGCAAAATGTGTGTAAAGCACGATGTATCTCTATAGTAACGGGTATCCATGCAAGCGTTTAACCACGAACTAGAGTACTTGTTGCGGCGTGCATCTAAAACATGTTGGATGTTTTAGATGCTGGCAGTGCTATTCCTTGTAACTGTAAAATTAGGCAAGTGCAGACAGTCACAATTTTTTATCTCAGTTTCATATAATGCACTCTGTCTTTTTTTTACTAATACTTTATTTATTTTTCGGTATTTTCAGTTTCACCATACTATTTCGAAAAAAAATTATTAGACAAAAGTTGTATTTAATGAATTAAATAAGTGGTTAATTTTTATACATTCTTCTTAGATAGCCTATACTGTAACTAAGATAATTTTCTATTATTCAAAATAAATATTTTACTCGACATACAGGGTATAAGAATTGACACACGGCAGGTGCATGTAGGGGTGTCCAAAATATTGTAATTTAACCAAAGTTGCAGTTTGGGCCCTAAATTTCGCAAAAAAAATAATATATCTGCAACACTTTAGCGTAGAAGGACCAAATTTGGTACATGATTTAGGTTTATTACTGGTCTTCTTTGACTATGATTTAAAGTTAATTGAAGCACTATAAGGCGTTGATTGGGGATGACTCACCCCTAAAATTGGACCGAACTTTTTTTTTCATTGACCGAATTGAAAAATACTAATATTAGTTCTCAGCAGAATTTAATTTTAAATTTTTTTTATTTTTGTTAAATTTTAAAAAACTATAGTTTTCAAGAAGAACCGTATTAATTGACGCAAGATTTTATCAGTGTTCATTAGAAAATAATCAAAAAGTCAATAGTAGGCTTTATCTTTTAAATTTGACAATTGGCCAAATAACTTACTTCACTTCTCTCCTAATTCTACAAAAAGAAAACAAGTACCTAGGTAGTTTTTAAATAAGCGAATATTGTATTAAGTAAAAAACACAAATAAATAATGAAAATAATAATTGATATTTTTTCAACAACAATCAGAGGCAATTGTTGAAATAAAATAATTTTATTACTAACTGACAAGTTTGAAAGATAAATTCTTTGCCTACTACTGACATTTTCATTATTTTCTAATAAACAGTTAAAATCTTGTTTCTATTAATACGGTTTTTCTCGAAAACCATAAAGTTTTTTAAAATTTAACAAGAGTAAAAAAATTTTAAAAATTAAATTCTGCTGTGAAATAATATTATTATTTTTCAATTCCGTCAATGAAAAATAGTTCGGTGCAATTTTAGGGGTGCGTCATCCCCAACGATTGTATGTATGTAAGATTGGTTAAATTATAATATTTTGGACACCTTCTTGTGCGGGACACCCTGTTCTTGTTCTGCATTTAAACGTTACGAATTACATTTTGCTTTTTTACTATAGAAATTATTCATTAAGAAAAGTTTTACGGGGGCGGAATGGAGCGGAGCCGCCCTCCCGACCCCGCTGTCACCCCACATATGAAGCCGGCGAGCAATAGCCCGCCGGGATTGAAGTAAAACTTTCGCGATTCGCAATGACACGAGTGGTCTTTATGACGGCGTGCACTGTATTGACAAAAGCTCAGACAGACTCATCTCCTCCACATAACCAAACACTGGGCCTGATTGCGACGCCCTGATTGTCCCAAATGAACGAAATAACTGCCGCAACTGCAGCCAACTTTCTCGGAGCGTACGACAATCGCGCGAAGAATATTGCGCGGCCGCTGAAACTTTTTCAGAGCGGCCAGAGCTGACGCCGCTGGAACGTTAATTGGGTCCCGGCTGGGATCTGTTCTTTGAGCCCTTCGAGCATCTAATTTTGGACAGATATCGCTTGTCAGGTTACCGATTAATAAATACAGGGTGTTTACACACTTACTTAAAGTATTTCTAATAGCTGTTTTACATTGACAATTTATTGATGAATAAACTGACGAAGTTCTTCATTAATTAATTCACTAATTTATTGGTAAACAGTGTGGTTTTACACTGCTACAGACTTTGTCAAGTTTTTTGACGTATGAATCAGTTCTACCAACGAATCAAAGAAGCAAAAATGTCACCTTTCCACTCATAATTGTAGTGATACAACAGCGGTACCGTTCTGACACATATTATATAAATATTAGTTTTTGTAAGTAACAAATCAGTAAAAACAATGTAAAACTGGTACGACGCCACACAATTATTTACATATTCCAATAACATAACCCCATTACTGATCTGAGGCTGGAAATCTGTTGGGTTGGTACTTCCGAACTTCACGAAGAAATTGACGAAAATTAGAACATGCTCTAATTCGTCAAGAACTTGATGAATAAATTCATGAAGTTATTTGACAGCTGATTTGGTGCATTACACTTGTCCAATTTCTTGATGAAGCGACTTCATGAATTAATTGACCAATAAATTGTCAATGTAAAACAGCTATAAGAATAATCATGTCATCAACCTTGTTATAAACTAGACTAGAAATTTAAATATGCTCTTCAGGCAATCTGTCTGGCAAGGCAAAAGGTCGTATTAGATTGTCTCCTATGGTCATACACCAAACATTTATAAAAAAAAATGCTGGAGATTCAGTCTCTGTATATTGTTGATTTCCTTCTGCCGAGTTATAAATTTTACGGAAATTAAAACCGAGGGGAGAAATCTATAGCTAATAATGGGTTATAAATGTCAATGTAATAACTGTTCTTGTAGAATCCTGTGGACAGTCCGACTTTTTGAGTGCTACGTCCTAGATTCCTTTTGACAATTGCTGCGTTAACTTTTGGCTAGTTCGTAACTATTAAGGTAGGTCCGACTCACCTCAGTGGAGTGATTATTATGATTGGTGGATTATAACAATTTAACAAACCAAGAATTTATATAATGGGCGCCAAGTGATTTTTTCCTTTTTACCCTACCCTTAATCGAATAAAATCACTAAACTTTACAGCCAAAGATTTGAATAGGCAAAAAAACACAATAAACAAACCAATATAGGTATAGGTAGAACAATAAGATAATAAAGGTAAATGTAGATGTAAGCAAACTAGATATATTCATAAAAAAAAAGAGATACATACAGAAATATGTACAGATATACTAGGTAACTAAACCTATTAACCTAGCATTGGATAACGGAACTGATTAATTCCTTATAGTATAGCACTAACAAAGGCCTTTATCTCTGCTACGATGAAGTTTCTTAATTTAAAATACATATTTACAAAATACAATTTTTTTTTGTTGTTTTTAATCTTATCTGAAGAATCCGGAACCCTCAGTAAGTAAAGGAATAAATGTTCACGGAGCGACAAATCAAGGACATGCAGTCATATTAATTAGTAATTATAGCATTACCATAGTTGGTGGCAACAAAGATGAATAAAACTGCCTACTATGTGGTACTTAACCTCTCCAAGTAAGGTAACTCACCGACCTAAATTTTACCTTTCAAGAAACACCAAAACTTTCAGCAAGGGTTTTAAGAAAAACAAAACAAACAAACCAAATAACGACACAACGGGCTCGAACAACATTATTAATTAATTTATTGACACGCGACGGCGTAGCGAGATTCAGTGAATGCGCGAACCATAACAAAATTTGGAATGACTTGATCCACTATTAAATTAACCCGAGACTCTAAAACTAAGTAGACTGCTCAATGTGGAACCCAAGGAAAAACTGCCTTTTTTTCGAGATCTCTCCTAAATTCGACACCTCGCTTCGACACACCCATTTCTTGGGTCCAGACGTTTCTGTTCTTATCTTACTGGCGGGAACCCTGAATATCGGGACGCTTTGGCATAACTATGCCATGTTAATAGTTATCTAATGGACTGAATTTACATTTACATAAATAATTCTGTGACTAACTGGACTTACAAGAAACCCTAGCCTTCCTCTAGTGACTCCGTGTAGCAATACGGGACGGATTAGTCAATCTCATTTAATCTATTCTTATAGCTTGGAAAATCCGCCTAAAAACCAGCTATTTGATATATCTTTCTTTTTCAATTATTATCAATTTAACAACTTATTTAAATATCTTGGAATTCCTACCTGTTCTTTCGAATGCATTTCGCGCGTTATTAGAAATATCTCTTTATACCAGATGCTCAACACATGGCCCCGACGGTCTAAGTGAACTTGTTAAAAATACTGCTAAATTTCATGGGGCCTTCTCCGAAGGACGGTTTTGTGGCGACGCTAAACCTACTTGAACTCTTAACTTTTCGATAAATTAGTGTTGACTGAAACATTTTACTTTTTGGCCCATCCGTTCCGAGAACTAACAAATAAATTACCACGCGACTCGGGTTTTGTTACAATATTATGTTGAAGTTCCTTAATTAATCGAAGTTTTCGTACATCAACTTGAAAATTTTGACCTTTTTTTTTCTCGAAAATTATTAGGTTTTGGACCCAAGTCATATAAGTTTTTCTTCCTATGTATACTGTCGCCCATTAAAATTATAGCAATAAAATTACTAACACATCGTATAGTTCTTTGAAATAAACAATTTCTATGCTGATTTATCCTATACATTCTTGCTGAAGGTTTACACGAACGATCCAACTAAACAAAGAAGTTCTGTTGTACCTCATCATGTTTTTATTCCCAACAGGCGTCTATACCCAATTTATCCTGCAGTAAACTCGTAAATATTGAAAGAACTTGCTAGAAAAAAGTAGTATGACGATCATTTACAGTTACCAGAAAAAACTAGAGTCCCAAGGTTGTACCCTGAGGAGCAGATTAAAAATTCATACCGCTCTTAATCATAACTATTTAAGAAGCGGCTTTAATTTCTCTTCTATTTGGATGATTTGTATACGCAAGAGAAATATATCCTCCGTCTCGGATCCCGCAATTATCGTCCGCGGGAAGAAGCGTCCCCTTTCCCCCACGCCCCGCCTTTGAATTATTGCACGGTACACAAAGGCATAAGTTGCATCTCACATATATCGATCGCTGGACTTTACCTGATAGATTGCTTAATTACCGACCGTAAAACGGCATCGCCGTATTTCATGCCGCACAGCGCTAGGAGAAAATAATCGGGGATAATTGGACGACTTACTCGGCGTTCTGCAGCCTTGCTGACTGGCCGGCCGGCGGAACGTCCTCTTCTAATTATTAATCAGCCCGGCGTAGCAATATGTAATATTGATATCTTCATTATTTTGCGTGGACCGATAAATAACGCGGTAATTTCCACGGGCGCAATCCTGATGGGAAAATCTATCTCTGTTCTAACGTATGTTGCAACACAACCAGCGTTGTACATGGCGTCTCAAATAAATATCTCAAAATTCGCCAACGGATAGTTATTTTAGGAAGGAGTTGCCTTGAATTTGTATTTTATTTCTGTTCGTTGGTAAGCACATCACTTGAGAACGGCTGGACCAGTTTGGCAATTTTTTTTTTAATGTTCGTAATAATCCGAATAAGGGAGAGAAAAATTGGAACATTTTACAGAAAAACTGAAAAATTCTAAAAAAACTGAAAGTGTTTTTTTCTATGGAATTTTTGTATGAACTGAAGACTATAGGATTTTTTCCGCGACTGAATATTGGTGAATATCTGACTTACAGTTAATATTTCTCTCTTTTGATCTTAAGCTTTGGTTTTTTAGAACTGTGCGTCGCAGACAACATACGCGGTTAGCAGAATCTGTAGCGTTCAACTTTATCGGTTTTGAAAGAAGGTGTTTTATTAGACTTAGTGCTTATGATTGTATGCTGATAAGTGCAGACGAACATTTTTTGCTGACAATATTTATTGAAAAAGAACATGAAAAAGATCTTTTAAATTTAATTAGTTTTCGTCGTCAAAATAAAAGTGAAGATCGAATGAACAGACGTTTAGAAGGGATGGTATAAAGATGTTCTCGTACGAGATCAATTAATTTCTCATCTTCCTCTGGTGGCAACTTGGTTGCCATTTTAAAATTCGTTAAAACTAAACGCTCACACCGTACGCTGTGAGCTCAACGGCTGCGTTAAAATAAAATCGAATTTGATTTCGACAGAACCGACGACGCACATAATTTTCTGCCTACCATGAGTCCACCTAAGCAAACTCTAACATACCAGCTACCCATCTTCTTGTGTTCTTGATTCCAATGTATGAATTCGGAAAAAATTTAAAAATCATAATTTTGTATGTACCTACTCCTGATCATAACAGGGTAGAAACGATATGTTTAGCTGATTCGTTTTTTGTTTTGTTCGTTATGCTCCCGGGATGGAAATAACTCAATTGAATGTTATCAATTGAAAAAAAGATCTGGAGAAAAATCTAGAAAAACGCATTCCAGCCACAATCGTTAATAGATTATTCAGAAATACGATTTTTTTTCATTTTTATTTTGTTTCCAATAGCTTTTCACAAAACGATCACAAATAAAATTGAAATTTGAACAGGACAACGTCTGGTCAGCTAGTATAAAATAGATTCGTTACTATTTATTTGTGAATGGTACGACCGTAGTCTTACGTCCTACACTATTTTCAATGTGTATTAAAATAAGATTGACTCTGTCGACTTCACTATCTAAATCCTGCATTTTAATTTTTTTTCTCTATGTACGCTTTATATACCTTTGTCAATTTTCTTCACTTGCCTATCTTTGCAACTGTTCACAGTAATAAGGAAATAGTTTAATACTATTATGCGAGCCGATGCTATTTCATTCGCAGCAATTTTCATATTCCTTCGAATTTCTGTGTAAAATATTTCATAAGTTGGGGTTAATTCGTCTTCAATCAAAGTAATTCCTATTTTCTCGTAACCATTGTTGTAGTTTTGCTTTGGTTTTTAATGGTAGTGGCATGTCCTAACGTTTTCGGCCATAGTATGAAGTATACCAGTCCAAAATATGTAACATAAGATTTTAGAATTTCAAGATTGCGTGCAAATCAGTGTTCAAACACTTCTACATCCGCTTGCTCGTGGTATTTCTGGTCACTTTAGAGCATCAAGAAGATGCTCTTTTACTAGTTCGTCAATTGCAACATGATGTTGTACTGCATGCTTCCACGATTACAGATACAGATAATACAGGTCACGAAGTCTTTGAACAGTTTGTAAAACCACTCCTCGATTTGGGACACGTCTACCTGGTTTGCGCGCATACTCCACTACACAGGTAATTTCTTATACGTCACCATAAGCAGCTATTTTATCTAAATATTCTTGAGTAAAAATTGTGATTGTTATATTTTTGCGTCACAATAATTTTTAACACATTCATAATTGCTAGCCGACTCACTGAACTAATTTGACTATAAAGAAAATGAATGTCAAGATTGCAACAAGTTTTCTTTACCTGTCTTTGAAATTTGTCCATTAACAAAATTAATTTACCAAATTCTGTTCAGCATTCATTGGAAAATCGATATCACAATTTGAACAATTGCACTGAAAAGTTTAATGACTACTCGTTTAGGTCATCACAGTAATAATAATCCAGGATTTAGATAGTTCTCGGTGGAAAGTTTTATATGATTTTGAAAATTTGGCATTTTTATAGATTTGAGATGCTCTTTGCGATCAGAAATCTTGTATGTGAGAATAGATATATTTTGCATACTTAGAGTTCTGGTATCGAAGAACATTAATTGACTTCATTTAATATTTTTTTAATTTGTTTGAAGTAGCTTAAATACCTTTAAAATAGAGTAAAAAATACACTATTGAAGTCCCAAAAACCTTCTTTATTTTCAGACTCAAAACTTTAATCAAAATGACCTGAAGAAATGTCTATTTTATTATTTCCACCCCACTCAAAAACTTCAGAAGTGAGATACTGCCCTAAAAATATTTTATCTGGTCCCACTATAGTAAATAGACTTAATACATTGCTTTTAAGGAGGTAAGTTGATTTTACCATAGAATTGGAAGTTGCTATGGACAACGGGAGGTAAATATATTTGACGAGTATGTTCTTTCTCAACCTGACTGCTATCGACTATATTGGTATTTTACAAACTGTTTAAAAAATATTCTTTAAAATGCTTAAACATTATTTTTGATACAGTTTATATTTGATCGTTGTAGAATGCAGTAATAAATATTTTGCTAAGGACTTTTATCCAAATCACCAATTTGAATTAAATCTTTATACAGTTTTCGTCTAATGAAAGCCATTCCTCAAATTTTATACAAAAGTTAAGAGTAGCCATGGACAGCTCCCACCACTCCACTTTTTGATCACGCCTACCGCTTACATCAAGTGTTCGACTAATCAGAGCGAACATTCAAATTAGCGGGAGACTCAAATGACTGTAGTACCTGTAAGAGTTGTAGTACCGTAAGGGCTGTAGTACCTGTAAGGGCTGTAAGGACACTAACGCCACTCCACTTTTAGGTTACGCCCATGCGTATATTTTACGTATTCGACCAATCGGAAGGCGGCGTTTGAATTAATAGGATATTCAAGCGACTGTAATACCCGCAGACCTATAGTACCTGTGAGAGCTGTAGTTTTCAGATACCTTATAACTCTTGCACCCATTAGAGCTCTTACAGGTACCATAGCCTTGGTAAGTAGTGTGGCTTTTAGGGATATCATAGTTCTTACGGGTATTACAGTACTTTTAATGTCCTGGTACTTTCTGACTGATTGAACACGTGACATAACCGGTCACATGTCATTGTAAATCATAAAAGAATACTATCATAAGAATTAGAAGTTTATGTCAGTGATGTTTCAGTATACCCACGACCATTTAAAAAGAGAGTTTGATATAAAAATTCCACCATTTTCGACTTATCCATTGGAAATCAAATTGTATCGGTTGTTAAAAAAAATATACAGAAAGACTATAGCATTGCTTCGTGAGGCAGTTGTATTTTTTAATTCGGATTAAATTCTGCCTCGCGTTAAGAATTTCCCGATGATTTGTGTGACGGTTCCCGTCCGCTTCCTCCCCAGCCGCCTAGGACGGCTGGTGCAATTTACAGATAAACTGAGCGGGCCATGATTTACGTCTGAAAGCTTGATAAACTCATATTCTTGCTTGAGTGAGTAATATCTGCATAAAACCTAGAATAGGATTACAAGTGTTCATAAATTGTGTGTGCCATAACTCAGTCAAGCCGATGTCGAATCGTGCGTGTTTTTTGGACGGCAGGGTGGATCAGGGCTGGGGCTTCTCGAAAGTTTACTTCTTTGTTGGGGGGAGCCGGGTCTTGTAGGGGTTGTTTCGGTTACGGCACCATACAGAGAAAAGTGTCACATACTTGTATATGCTGAGAAAATAGTATAATTCATCCCTTTATCATTCACACGGTGTAAATACATCAAAGATATTAATATTTTCCATAAACTGTTACTAAATTTACACCTAAGTACACTAAGTAAAAAAATATATCTTCTATTAAATTATGTTCTACCGCATATGAAATTAAGTCACTTTTTTAAAACCAGTTTATAACTATTAAGTAGTATGAAATTACTTATATGACAGGTTATTATTGCAAGTATAAGCAAATCCGGTGTAGAATATACCTAATAACCTTTAGCGAAAGTTTACCTTGTGGAGTTATACATCCCTACAAAATTTCTAAAAATATTATATTACTAAATCAAAAATAACATTTACGTATCATTTTAATAAAAGCAAATCAGAAGAACCTGATAAAGATTCTAAATATGAAACCTGAAGATAGTCTTTTTGATTGAATTTGTAAAATGATGTTTTTTCTAGTTCCATCTTTTAGTTTTTATGTATAAATTTGGTTAAAATAACGTTTCAATCTTAATTTTTTTAGTTGTAGAGGACTGATATACAGGGTGTCCCGAAATTCATGCAACAAAATTTGGTCACAGATTCATAACGCAAATTTAGAGGACCCGTATTTTTTATTTTTGCCAAGTGTCCCCCTCTTTCAGAGTTACAGTCCCCTGAAGTCCGCCCCTAAGAATAATCTTTTTTTTATATCTCAGAACCCTGTTGTACGAGAATCACTAAATTTGGTACACAGGACTTTTATGACATGTGGAATCTGATTTTGCTACGTTTTTGGCGGGGAACCCCCTTAAGACAATTTTTCGTGGCCCCCCTTGTCTTTGGAGCCAAAAAAATTTGGTCGCATATTTAAATTTCTTAAAAATTATCAGTCCACTAGAAAGCCACTAAATTTAGAAACATTTTGTCTCTCTCAGATTTCAGGGGGCTGTAACTCCAAAAGAGGGGGTCAGTTGGCAAAAAGAAAAAATACGGGTCCTCTAAATTTATCTTAAGAATCTATGACCAAATTTTGTTGCATGAATTTCGGGACACCCTGTATACTGTATACTCTATAAAAATTCCTGCTTGTCCTCAAACTCTTTAGTGTTACTACTTTTTTCACTTTATATACATAGTTTTCAACTTCAAAAATAAATAAATAAAAATTTAAAAGTAACACACGCAAAGCACAAAGTAGGACTGTGAAGTCATAGAATTTTACAGTATTTTATGTTCCTTTATTGAGTTACCTCCAATTTTCTTAAAGCTTACTAGGTATTATAATTTTAGAATTCTGAATATTTGAAACCCCAGATTCCTAGAAGAAAAGCCAATATTAAAAAACCAAGCTGGTTTTCATAATGTAAAATAAATATACGATATAGTCATAATATAATACCGCAAAAGGAAGGTTCAGTAAAATTCTCTGATCTTCAAAAAATTCCGATCTGAATTCAATGGTTTTATTTATTAAGTTTCTGATACAATTACGAAAATCATAAGTGTGTCTAAACTACCTCAGTGATATGAAGTAAGATATTTTTTTGTACGAAACTGAACAATTTTTAACGATTATTTTTCATTTGTTTTAGAAAAACAACGGAAGTCTTTTTCTAGCATTTCTAGTTCCTTTTCAGAATTGTAAAGTCTATTGTCCGCCTACGTTATGAATTTTTTCTCTTATTTTTAGTCACAAAATTCGCTGGTAGAATATTGCGCAATAATTTCCAAACACTCGGTATATACAAAGGTGTTAAACATTTTTGTAATGTACATGATCATCCACATAATATTCTGCCCCTCTTATCTTATTTTTTTCTATCCCTCAAAAAAAAAATGGTAGAATCCAAAATTTTAGAAATTTTTTTGCAATTTTACAGAAATATATAAAAAACGACTGAATGTTGTATTTCTGATATATAAACCAAACTTTTGTTTTTTAAATGGAATATTTTTAATATTCATCACTTTTTGAAATCCTCCTTTTTTCTGAACATAAAGCAAAATATTTTGATTTATTTATTGATTTCTTCAAATAGTCAAGATTGCCATGGAACTACGTGGGTATGTTTTCGGTGGTTCAATTTTCTGAACAAATCTCTAATTTATCTATTAACAAAAAATATCTTATTATAAAACGTTTTTTTTTAATGCTTTTATCCTGTTCTATACAGGGAATATACAGAGTGTATCTAAATAACACCGAAAAAATGTAAGGGACGGTTCTCTGATGAAAATTAATAGGGGTCCTTGGGATAAAATTTTTTGAAAAAACTCTCCTCTGAAAAGTTACGCCCGCGCCCCTTCAAAAATTTAAAAAAAATGTTTTTGTTATTTATCTTCCATGTACATCAAGCTAAAGAAACCAAACTTGGTGAACAGTATCTATCAAAAAAACTATACTTTTGAATTTTTTTGGAATCTGAAGCATTTTTGTAAGGGGTTGAAATAATCAACCCCTATGACATTTTTTCTTACAACTTTTTTTGGATAAATTTTTTTCCTTTTAAAAAATATGTCTGAAGAGCCCCATTCATTTACTAACTTGATCTCTTCAAGTTTTTTCGAAAAGTTAAGGATTTATGAGAAAAAAAATAAATGTATATCAATGCATTTTTAAAAAGATGGACTGTTTAATGCGAGTGTATTTTAAGAAATATTAAATAATGTTGATTATTTCAACCCCTTACAAAAATACTTCAGGGTTGAAAAAAATTCAAAAAGTGTAGTTTTTTTGACAGATAATGTTCACTAAGTTTGGTTTCTTTAGCTTCTTTAATTTTTCAAGGGAGAGTTTTTTCAAATAATTTTATACCAAAGACTCCTATTAATTTTCATCAGAGAATCACCCCTTACATTTTTTCATTGTTATTTAGATACACCCTGTATATTTCCAGCAAGTTTTTTTCTTTACGACGCCCTATTATTCACGCCATTGGTAGTATTAACTTCTTTCAATACTTTTCCCAGGTTAGGTCATAAAAATTATTATTATTGTTCCTTTTTTATAATCCTTCGTAGAAAGAACTGGATGAAAGTTAAATTAGGATTTCCTGGGGATCATAATATCCTTTCATAAGAAAAACTTTATTAAAAAATATCCTTTGTTTGAAGCACGGTGGGGTTATTAGCAAACGCCTTTACTAGTTCAGCATTTTTTTCTTAGTAAAATATTTAAGTATCTGTTTAGTAAATTAAATATCAGAAAAACACTAGTTCTATGACAATCTTGAGTTTATCCATTGTGGAGAATCAGCAAATAAAACAAAATTGTGTGCAAATTATGGAAGCAGATATATGATTTATAAGAATGTCATTATATATTTAATTAATTATTTCACAAGAATAAAAATTTTGTTTATTGGTTCTAAATACAACATTCAATTATTTTTTTATATATATTTCTTGGAGACTGCAACAAAATTTATTAAACTTTTAGCCTTTACCATTTTTCTATCTAGAAAGGCAAACAAGATAAAACGTTATGTGAATTACTTTGTACATACAACTAGTTTTACAATAAAAAAAGTTATCTAGCGATAAGACCTGTCTCTTCCACAACATGCTTCTCGCGGCGGCTTTCGGCGGTCCGACCCCCTCGAACGCGGACGTCGGCGTCTCGAATTGCGGCGGGCAGCGTCTAAAAGCGCCCTAAATCACAGCCCTAATGGCGCTATGAATCTGGATGTCCGCACTGATCAAATTAAATCCTTAGAACTGGCCGGCCATCCGTTACCGCTTCTTCTCGCAATGTTTGAGCGACCATGGCGGAAAACTCGACTGCGGCCGGTGATTTAGTGTCGACGGCCACCGGACCGTGTACGATGTGCGTTGTTCTTGGCCGGGAGTCGCTTTGAGGGGATGACGTCCAAATAACCGTCCCACCCGCTAGATTTAAAACTTCATAAGGCCCAAATTTCTCGAGCAAACCCACTTCGTACGACATTTTTAACAAATATTACTACTTTTAAACAACTTTGTGTAATGCAACTTTGCGATATCTAATTGTAAGTAACGTTGTTATTGATTATAAAAGTTTCTTAGTAATATTTTATTAATAACGTACAATTTCAGAATATGCAGTTTAACGTATACAACACAATGCTAGTGAATGTTGGAGTCGTTCTTCGTACTGGCCAGGAACGTTACCCTGGTTACTTACTCAGGGAAAACCTGGGTCGACGTTCGCACTCGGGTAAGGATGACTCTGCCAAGTCCTAAAATGGATCTTTGATACAGTTTCTAATATTTGACTTCTTCGGATGTGGGCTGTTTGGGGTCTTCGGGATTTGGTAAATATATTAGATACTTATGACCAAGATGCCTTACATAAGTAAGGCATCTTGATCTCTTGCATCAGCTCGAAGTTGGTGACGTTGCTGAAGATTCTCGAAAAAAAAGTTTGAAGTGAATCGATTCGATTCCCGCGAAAATCTTCGGCGAATGCTCTGCCAACATCATACTCTATGGCTAGCTGGGTGTGTCGTAGATAGTTTATGCGATTGGATTCAAAATATGGGTGAAAATTTTAATTTTTTACCGACTTCTTCTGCGTGTTTCTGGCGATAGGACCCATATTGTCGGACGGACATACAGGGCGCCTGGTAAGTATATGGCATAGGTACTTTCGGGAGTGTATAGGGGATGTCACAATAACCTTAGTTTGTCATAAATATAAAATCATCAGAAAATGTATCAGAATAAATTCTTTTTGCCTCCATACAATTGCCGAGGGCTTGTCCATAAGATAGATGCATGTCAGCATTAATGAGACGTAGGTAATAACGGCAAATTTTATTATTTTAATACGAATTATTAGTTATAATGTTATTTGATTAGCTTTCGTGTCAATAAACTCGATAATTAAATAAATTTCGAAAGTCAATGTATACAAAAACTTACAATTTTACGAAAACGGCTAATTTTATGGAGTTTTCAGCCCATAAAATGACATCTGTCAAAATGTTGGCTCAAAGAGTGTGGTGGCAAGTCCGTTCTTGACTTCCCTGATAGTGTAAAATATTTACTGGCCGATTCCATCTCAAATCATGCCATGTGAACCTGTCACCAAGCTACTAAATATATTTTTTATTGTTCTAGGTCAAAAATAAGAGGACCCCTATTTTTTCTTTTTCCTCTTAGATGCATAGTTTCGTCTATTATGTACTCGGAAAATGCATGGCTGAAAAGAAAAATTAAAAAAAAATTCGGTTTGCTTTTTGTTTGTTTTTTTTTTTTTTTTTTTTTGCCCGGTTAAATTATTTTTTTTTTTCCTTGTTGGGGGGATTGCGGCCTTTCAATTTTCCTTTTTCAAAATTTTGATTAATTGCTTTGTTGGGCGGAATTTTTTTTCTTAAAGTTGCTTTTTGGAAAAAAAATTGTTTTTCTCAAAAAGGCCATATTTTTTTGCTCTCAATTTCTTTTTGGAGATTCTTATTACCAAATCCTTCAAATCTATCTTTCTGAAATTTGCGGGTTTTGCTTTTTATCGCATAAAACTTAAAAATAAAAAAACCTACAATAACATGTGAATAAAATAAAACATTCATTTATATTCAATTGTATATATTGTGATAGTTTCCTTAATAGCACTATATAATGACTTGCTTACCTTGTGTGCTTACTCAGGTTTCACTGCTTCTTGATCTTCTACTTTATTCGGGCGCCAGCTCCCATGAGCATATAATTTAGATGTAGGATTATATTTATAGAAAAAGTCTTTGTTATTGTTTTTAGATTGAATCAAGAGCAACTATATTTTAAGAACATGAGATGTCTTGTCTTAGGGTGTGGTTCTAAGAAGATATGAATTTTGATTTAAATTTTCTTTCAATAGACTTGAATAATGTGCTCAAAAGGAAATATTAAAAATTTGTTAAGAATTTAATTACTGTATCTCAAAATTTTAATTTATGCAAAAAAATTCAATTATGATAGTTACGCAAGGATATTGTAAATTTAAATAAAAATTTTAATGTGATTAGTTTCCCAAAGTTTATTTTCTAGTAATCAAAACAATTCTTTATGTATTTCTATACTACCTACGCCACTCCTACTCTATTCCTTAAAATTATGTCCTAAACTCTATAAAGTCTTCGCAATGAATGTTCAAAATTACGTTTTTCACAATCTAGTTATATATTCTAAGTTTATACCTCTATTCCACTATCCGACACTAACTTATTTTTCTGTCCTTGACCGCTCGATCCTGGTTCTCGTACTCTACTCCAACTTGTCCTAGCTTCTAGTTACTGTTAGTCTACTTCTGTCCTTACTTGACACCTGTCATTTCCTTTCCTGATATTTGGTCTTCTATATTTTTCCTATTATGTCTTACCGTTCTACTTGTTTTATGGTTCTGTTAACTACACTATTTCTTCACTATAACAGTACAATTATAATTTATTATTTGATTTACTGTATTATCAATTTTATTTATAATCTTCACTGAATTTTCGTTACTGTTAACACTTTTCCTTTGCTTCCTCTGTATAACTTTTCCCTCTCTATGAAATACTTTCTTTCTTGTTACTTCTATTATAAATCTTCTCGTTTTTAATTCCAAATATTCTTACAATAATCTTCCTTTGACAAATTATTCTTCTATTCTTTCTTTTATTTATTTTTCTCCCTAATTACCATTTTTCTTTTTAATATACCACTACTTAAATTATAATCATATTTCTTAATTATAGTCATACAAATTATTTATACCAATCACATTGTTGCTTTGGAATATATGTATAGGTATATATTTTTTTTAATATTAACTTTACATGAATTTGTTTTTATAAATTTTCTTTCTCTAATGACTTTTAATAGATCTTATATTAACTTCTAATAATTTTATCTTCCCGTCTTAGTTTTAACGATTTCCCTTATTTCCTTCCATTGGTCAAATCCAAGTCCATTATTAATTTTATATTAATTTTCATTAATTGCGATTTAGTAACTCTACAATTTTTTTTAATATTTTAAAATCTTTACTTCAATCATTCTATTACAATGTACCTAAGTAATCTAAATATACATGATCAATTAGTTTTTTTCTTTTTGAATTGTTTTCTTTTACAACTTTCTTCATTTTTTGTGCTACAACTTTCACTTTTTTGTTCTTATTTTCGTAAAATTTGTATTAATTTATTGCTAATGATTTTTTCACGGTTTGCTTCTTTTTGGTAACCTTTTTTTATTTATTTTTTCAGTCTTATCCAAATATGTGCAGCAGTTCGAGCTATAAAACATTTAGTCTCCCTTTTAGAGATAACAGACTTCCACATGTGGCAACGTTGAATACCCTCATATTTCTGAATTAAATTTCCTTGTTCCATTTTCCTAACACGAAAATTGTTGATTTCTGTTGTTTCCATTAAAACCAGCTGTATTGACGTATTTTGTTACATTTTCAACAAATCTTTCAGCACTGTGAATAGCATCAAATTCAGAACTGCGTAAATTATGCACTGTTGTATCTGTATCTCTGTTAAGGAGCTCTTTAGGAATTTTTTATGACAAACTAGAGCAATTTTTACCTCTCTTATACATTCCCGAGAGTATGCCAAATACTTACCACACACCCTGTATGTTGCATTGTCGGGGCGGTTTTGAAGCTGATTAAAACTCGCATACCATACCATCTCGCACGACATTATCGAATAGAATTTCATATAAGATTAACAAATTTAGAAGTACCCTGAAATTTTACTGGTAGTTCTAAAAGATCACCCTGTACTTTTTTATAATATCAACAACTGCTGTTATTAAATAGCAAATAGATCAGTTTAAAGGACACCTTGCAATAATTTTACTAAAAATTGTAGATTTCCAAGCACTCTATAAAATGGCGAATGCGCTAATGTCAAAAACGTGTCTCCATAAATTTGACATTAAAACAGTTTGATTTTTTTTAAGTAGCTGTACACGACACTTCTTTTTAACAATATATCATAAAATTTGTTAATCTATAACTACTTGGTTTCGTCTTTGCCATTGTTTTTCACGACAAACAATTATTTCTTGCGACAAAAGGATGGTAAACATCTGAGTCACTGCATTGTAGGCATCTGCATACACAGTACAGAAAGAATTACTTCACTCACCGTGCTCACTTGTCCAATAGCAATATATTAAGAGGCCTATGTTCTCTGAACGTACACATAAGCAAATTAAATTAGTGAGTTTGTAACGAAGGCTTTGATTACAAAACTGTTAATTAATGCAACAATTGACAATGCTAATACGTTAAAACATTAAACAAAAGCAAATTTAAACTTGGAATTTCGTGATTATACTTAAAATTCCATGTTAATATTCCTAACACAGTAATAAAACGATTGTAAGTAATACTTTGTATTTCTGATTGTTTGGACGGAGAGTACTACAAATTTTTTTATAAGAGATATTTTTTACATTATTTTAGTCGTACTCCCGGTCGTGGCTCACTTAATTCGGACCTTACCCCTCGGCGACGGCCACGGCACGGTACGGGTCTCCACCGGGCGACGTATCCTAACCGATGACACGTATTGTATTCAAATTATAGGTCGTGACTGGATGCAAGCCGCATGCGCAGATATGGATTTGTTTATCGCCAGCGCCCGACATAAATGACTGCCCGTTGACAGATCTATGGGCCGCATGAAAGGAAACCGTATCTACAATGGCCTATCTGCATAATGCATCGCTAGAATTAAGGCCGGTTCAAACTGAGACTCTAGATGTACTACGCGGCATAGGAATCGCGCGAATGCTTCTGGTCTTCTTCGGTTTTCTGCGGCAGATATGTTGTTCACAGAGAATGTAAGAGATGATGGTCCCTGGAGCAGCTAAGGGTGTAAATAGTTAACTTTTTGATGAAATTCTGCCATTTCATGTTTTGCCATAATACTAATAATTTCATCTACATTGTTATATCTGCATGATCCGTAAGAAGAGTAAAATGCTACGTCCGTTTATATGATTACATTCATTTTGTAACGAATTGTCACATGAATAACTTGTATTTTTACGCTGTAAAAAGAATCCACTCAATTTCACACAATTTACTCAATAATGTACTAGTATGAGTACAACTAAAATTTATGAGTGAAACTAATCCAACAGAAGTGAGTGAATTTTACTCAAATTAAGTCCTGAATTTTAACTCTATTCTGAGTATATAAAACCAATTAAGAGTTGACTTTTTCTCTAAATTTAGCTATGGTTGAGTAATTTTTTCTCAGACTTGTTTTGCATTAGGTATGTGTAAATTTTAATAGTCATAAACTACTAAGCTGCCACATCTGTTTTAGAGACAATATTTTATGTCTCGATTATAAATATTAGTGAAAGAAATGGTTTTTAATTTTTTACTTCAGCTGTTAAAATAAATATATGAAAATTTGCACTGCATTGCTAGGAAATCTGTCAACAACTGAAATTTATGTCCGGTCGCCCAGTGCGATTGTGTTTGTGCGCCGTTTGTCCGCGCTCACATTTTTCAAATGGGTGTATATATTTCGACCACCTCCACGGTTAGTTCGACCAGACCTGTATATGGTTATGGCTAAATACATATGGGAAAAAGTTTTTCAAATATTACAATGCCGAGATGCTGCGTAGCAACCGACCCAACTGGTACATACTGCCTAGCTCTTTGGCTTTCAATTGAGATCGGAAAGACTATAATTGGTAATGGTAAATTTTTTGTTCTAGTATGATTTAAAAACGCCATCTTTTTCACGTTTAATGTACTAAATCAAACTGAAGTTTGTTGCTGATTACATACACTACAGTGTTGTCGATGTAAATGTAGAGACATGTAGTAAATTTTATTCATGTATTTAGTTTTATTGATATTTAGCAGAGTTTTTTATTAATACCAAAACACTTAATTTCACTTTTTAAATATGAAAGGGCAATATTAGGGAAAAGTATTCAAGTATTCTACAAATAAGTACCGCCCATTTATTTCCGGACATTCTGTCTATTTATTATGGTACTTTATTATTTTCCATGGTTGAAGTGAAAAATATATTCAAATAAAACTAAAACTTTTAATAACCTAAATCTCTTGAATTTACTTTTTCATTCAGTGATTGTCAATAAAGATCATTTGTTAAAGAAATTTGAAATTTTCTTATCTTCTACAAATTATAACTCTGTCCGATACTACCCTCTGTCCATTTTTTCTCCCCTAATCTGTGCCAATAAATGAACAAAAGACCGTTTGGCCAAATAAACATATGAACTGTAGGAAATGCGGCGTGAAAAGCGCTACAAAAGTTGGCTGTGCTTTACATAAAGAGGGCGGGGGCGGAGGCGGCGGCCCCCCACCCCCGGTAAAAACTTAACACTTACATAATTCTTCCCCGGCGCACCGATATTATCTTATATTTAGGCGGCGGTCCCCGTTACAATAGAGATTTATATGATGGCTTTAATGAAAGCCGGGTATTAAAAAGACGCGGTACGTCAGCACTCCCTCTGGCGGCGGCCGATTCCGCGGCCTCCTCCGTTAAATATTAACGCTGGGCCGGAGTGATAAGTGCAGCGCGCCACTTAGCGCTGAATTAGCGCCGTCAGGGCCCACTAGATCTACACACGATATTTCGGAATTACGGCGGTGCGTGCTTTTTTGACTAACTCTCCTCGAAGATGAGGCGGCGTCACGGGTAGACGCTAATTGGGGGCTTATCGGGAATTTATGGAGGTGATGCCGCATGGAATCGGTGCCGGAAGGTACGTGAAAACTGCCGATGCTTTATGAGACGCGAGAATGAGATAGACCGCGAAACAACTCGTATGTGATTTTAAATGACACCACTGTTTCATGAATTTCATGTCACATTTTTATATCACGTTTTCAAGAATGTTACTTTAATTTTTATTAAATAGGCAGATTCTTTAACAAACGCACCAGTTTTTGATTTTGCAGTAAAAAAACAGGTAACAATTTTATTTTGGCAAAATAAATTTTAAAAGAAAAAAGTTCGACTTCAAAATATTACAATGTAATCAAACTTATTTAAGTTTTTTAGAGAGATGCAAGATATTAGAGGTACAACCTTTTCAGTTAATTATTTACTTATTTACTTCTGCCTACTGGGATAATAGGCTATTGATTATAAGATTTATGACGTTCAAGATATTTTAATGAATCGTTCAAATGGTCATTTTAGATGAAAAAACTACGGAGTGCTATTAAATTAGAGGGTAAAAATTGTACCTTCAGTTTTTATAAATTGTATTTTTAAATTGTAGCTCGAAAACGAAGCAAAATTTCGCTATAGTTCATAGGAAAAATTATTTAGAGAATTTAATTTCCCATCGAAATGGCTTATTTAAAAAATTTAAAAGAAAAATTTTATAAAAAAAGTGAAACAATTTCAATTCTCTAAATAATTTTTCCTATGAACTATAGTGAAATTTTGCTTCGTTTTCGAGCTACAATAAAAAAACTGAAAGGGGTGCATTTTCACCCCTATCATCAATTTCCACCCTCCAATGACCCTTTGAACGATTCATGCAATAAAATTGATTGAACTTCATAGTTCCTTTAACCCTGTTTTTTGGATATAATCAATAGCCTATAAAGTCAGTTATAGAGCAGGGAAGAAATTAAAAAAAAAAGCAAAATAATGAAAAAAATGTAGAAAAAAATGAATTACAACACATATATCACAAACCAGGCACGGTGATTACTAATTTGGAGAAGCTATTTACAGAGTAAAATAAGATTTTTTATTTAAAATACGTCCCACAATGATAAAATGAAAACTTTTTTGGAACTGCTGACATGTCTGGCATGTCTATACATGGCATGTCTGGCATATCTGGCATGTCTGTACATGTGCTGGCATGTCTATCTGGAAACTGCAGTACTTAATGCAAGTAGCTCGTAATATTATTAGCGGATCTTCACACACATCACATATCAACTTTTCTACATTTTTCATTAACAAAGTCTTCAATAATATCATCGATCAAAATCCTTGGAAAAATCTGTAAAGACTTTTTTCATGCAGGTATACAACATTTCAACTAGATATTTGGCATAGGATTTTTTAGTAGGAATTTAGGCTTCCGATTAATATAGCGAATTGCAGCTTTAGTCAAAGCCGACAAAGTAACCCTATCATAGAAATTTCAACGTTAATAGATAAATATTTGGTGCTCTGAAACTAGCTAAGTATGCTCCGTCTTCCTTTGAAACTTGTTACTTTAAACACCTTGCATTTAGGTATATTATAATATATAAATTCTTTAAAATATGTCTTAGAATAGACTAAGTATAAGCTAATTTAGAGAAAATAGTTAGAATTCCTATGCCTAAAATCTCCAATAGAACTTTGGGACCCCTAAAAAAGACCCGTTAAACGTATCGATCCAGGACTGCCATGAAGGAGAGATATATAAGCTGCGAGTGGCTGCTATAATTTCTATATTTGTTATTTACGAAGCTGGAGATAAGTGGGTGATTTTTTCCATTTCGTACGCCATGCATCACCCTGTGACGCGATAAAGAGTCCCTTGTGAACAAAACAGAAGAGCAGCTCTACCCTATGACGGAGTCAGAGGAAGCGGTGACTACCAGGACCGTACCCACAACATTTTCGGAGGGGGTACTTGAAACAGAAAATACAGCATTTACCTCCGCAAAACTAAGGCTAAAGCTAATGTAAATATATATTCTCCACTTTATTAGCTTCTCTCTCAGATGACTTGTGAAGAAAAAGGGATGATATACTATAATACTCAATATTATTTACTTACAGTTTATATTTCTCTGATATATCGGGTGTCCCAAGAAGATACGAACCCTTCAATATTTTATTGGGATTGCGACATCAAAAAAATTTCCAAACAAAAGTTATCGGATATCAAGAAACTAATATGCTGGTAGCTTTGAGTTTCAAAGTTAAATCAGGGTCAACTTGCAGGTGATTTGGGAGTTAAACTCATTTTTCTATGAGTAGCTCGTCAAAAATGTCAAACAAAATTTGTAGAGCTTTGACATATTAGATGGTAATCTCGGATTTGAGCTAACAGCTGATACCTAAATCATCAAATTTTAATTATTAACCTAACGGAGGGCTAAATTTCAAAACTGTCATCAGGATCATACTAATAGTTGTAGCTGAAAAAGTCTATTAAATTGTATAGTATATTTATATCCATTATTTTTTGTGAAAAATAAGTTTGACCATCAAATGACCCGTGGAGTTCCTGGTAAAATTTTTGACACAAGATTTCGAAAATTTGCTGTAGGTGTCAGTTGATGGCGTAAAAAAATTGTACATTGTATTTAATATTAAGATGATCTTAATTTGACCTCGTAGCTTGAGGTCAAATTCAAGGTCACTATCTAATTTATCCTTCAAAATCCTACATGTTAAATAAACATTTGGAGGTGTATTTGTAACAAACGAAACCAAAATTAAAATTTGTTGTCAAGTTTTTCAGAGGAAAATTAATATGATCTCCAAATAACCTACAAGGACATACAGAAAACATGTTTTTTGTCGCTATGTTAGCATAAAAGAATATTGTGTTTCATAACTTTTTCAAGTTGACCCTGATTTGGCCTTGAAACTTAAAATTAAGGTCAAATTCAAGGTCATCAGCGAATTGGCTTCTTGATCTTCTCCCTTTATAATTTTATCCACGACTATTGTATAATGTACCCATTATACGTCTGTTTGTTCGACCTTATTAATACCCATTAATCACGGCAGTGATTAATGAGTCATTAATCACTACTGTCAGATCCTTCCTTGATTTAGCTATAATATTATATTGTTCTGCTACAAACAGTCGGTTTTTTTAAATTTTATCGTGTAAACCACTAAATATTTTCAATTCAGTGCTGTACATATAAAAAAATTAAAAAAGTGAATTTTCCTAGACCAGATTCGAACCCGGGACCAGCGGTTGGAAGGGAAGGAGCATCTACACTGAGCCATCAGCGACTTCGTTTGTGCGTGTCGTATGTCTGTTGCTTAACATACCATGTTTTTCGAAACATTTCATAAATCTAAGTAGCTTTTAAAACAAAACAAATTTGACTCAAACCTGCCAACATTATTGTTTGTGTGCATAGATTTCTCAGTGTTTTGATATTTTGTGTTAAATTGTGTTAAAAAACGAACTAAAAACAAAAAAAACTTCAACAAAAATATTTAGTAGTCGTAGATAAAGTATAGTATTCTACTCCCGTATAATGGCTATTATCCACTCGGTGATTTAGGCCACTCGCCTGCGGCTCGTGGCCGTAAACTTCACCTCGTGAATAATACCCATCATTATACGCTCGTTGAATAATATACTATTATTGTACTAGTGTCATTTTGCAATGACACATCTACACATAATTTTATATTTGATGTATTTTCAGCAATTCTATTGTTTCTTAACTGTTTTCACAGTATTGAACAATTTTTTAAAAATATACGGAATTGAAAACTCGTACTTACGTTTGTAAAAATTTGTTACCTATTATATGAATAATACAGCAGATTTCTGGACCCTATTCATAGTATCAGGAAATATATGATACTGGTAATATGTTATTTAATTTCGGTTCTTGTTAAATGTGGAGGGTGCGAACCCCCGGAATTCACCCTTTGGACCCGGCCTCGTCGGGAGCAATTCATTTTTTCGATAACACACACCGGCGTCAACTGTGAAATTTAAATACGAACGCGATATATTTATATTAGATACAGCAGTCGAGTAAGTTTAGAATTATGAGTGCCATTCGGCAAGGCAGGATGCGATGGCGAGAGAAATTTACACTTGGCGAATAAATTACTCGTGAAAACGGGGAGAGAGCGGCAATAAGTTAATGCAATCCGAATATTCAGAAGCTAATTAGGAATGTACTTTAGGCATTCGAAAAGATTGCTCTGCATAATAATGAACCGCCCGCCTAATGTTGCTAACGCTGTTAAATATTTCGGAACTTAGTTGAAAACAATGTTAGTCGACAATTATGGACAGTATTATGTGACCTTTGTTCCTGAGACAGAGACCTGAGCAGTAGTTAAGAAAGTACCTTTTACGCGGGGTGTTACAAAAATCTGTATTGATGAAAGTGTTATATTGTATACTTAAGGCAAAATGGAGCGCTATACGACGGATGAGCGAGCGAAGGTTGTGAAATATCATTGTAATGATATATCACACACACACACACACACACACACACACACACACACACACACACACACACACACACGCACACGCACACGCACACGCACACGCACACGCACAAACGCACACACGCACACACACACACACACACACAGACAGACACACAGACACACAGACACACAGACACACAGACACACAGCCACACACGCACACACGCACACACGCACACACGCACACACGCACACACGCACACACACACACACGCACACACACACACACACACACGCACAGTATGGAGAGTCTGGAGCTGAGACTGTGTGCAAACTATATGGAATTATCGGTAGAAACAACTGTGAGAAAGATTATTTGAACAACAGGTTCGGTGGCGGACAATAAAAAAACAGATCGGCCTCATACTGGTCGTTTAGCTGAAAATATTGCTACAGTGAATGGTGTGGCGGAATTCCCATAACCTAAATGCTCCTTCAGTCACTGCAATTAAACATTTCAAAAAGCACAATACAGTGGATTTTAATAAAATATCTGCATGTAGAACCATTCAAGATTCAACTAACCCAGGAATTGAAACCAGACGATCATTTAATGCGCCAGACATTCGTTGATTGGATGTTGGAGAATCAACAAGTAGACGGTGATTTTGCTAAGAAAATTATGTTCATCTGCTCCCACTAGGTATAGTAAATAGACTATTAATACATTGTTTTTAAGGAAGTAAGTGGATTTTACCCTAAAAGTGGAAGTTGCTATGGACAACGAGAGGTAAGTGAGGTAACATAATCTCCCTAGGGAAAGAAGCGATTTCGATGCATATTTTACGAACAAATAAATAGAAATATTTGATGAACATTACTTTTTATTAATGATTATGAATGAATATTTATAGTAATTGTACAGTTATTACATTTAGTAACTTTTATAAAATCTGTATAACTATTCCCCTCGCGTTTACTAATTGTCACATTTTCCTCAAAATGATTTCAATCGCCGGAGGCTCAATATTATCTTACTGATCCATTAAAACAGCATGATGCGATGTACTAGTAGAACCTGGAGTTGAAGTGTCATTGTAAAGAATCCTGTTGGCTATTTCATTTTTGTTACTTAAACTGTCAGAAACATAATTTTCTGTAATTGTAGCTGATTTCCACCCACCATGTCTCTTGATTGCTAATACATCAACTCCTGTATTAGCCAGTAACGTTGCTGATGTTCTTCGGAATAAATGGTCTGTATATGTTTCAGGATGTTATAGTTTAAAAAACTCTGCAATCTTATTAGGAATCATAGAAAGGGTATTCTTGCCGACTGGTTGTATCTACCTGCTCTATAGCGCATAAAAAAGCCTGAAATTTCAGTTTTAATTTTCAATCTAATCTTGATATATTTCTTGAGAATTTCTAGGTGAGAGACAGAACCCAGACGAGAAGTAATTGTAAACGCACGTGACATTATTTTTAGAATCTGGAATTGTAACTACAATAATGTCATCAAAATTTTTGAAATTGACGTCCAAATTAAGTTTGCATAAGTCATCAGAACGGCATGCTTCTGCAATGCCTAAGGCCGTCACTATCTTCATTAGCAAATATGTGTTATCGGGAGCCTGAACGAGAAAATCGTTGACTTGTTCTCTTGTAAAAACGTTTGACTTTTTAGGTGTCTAGCCGTCATTCTTACGTTTCAAAAATCCTCTCAGCGTGGGGTATTTTGATATATTCACTCCACAAATTCGCCGGTGACTTTAAAGTTCTTGACTCCTCCATGAAATATGTTAGCAGTGACATTTCAGAAAAACCAGTATTTTCGTTCTGGCATTATTCTTTAAAATTTCTATATGCTTGTCCGTATCGCACTTTCGACTTCTTGGGCAACAAAAATTCGCAGGCAGCATTTGCTGCACTTTCTATTTGAGAATCACTCATTTAGAAATAATAATTCAAAACCAACAAAATTGCAACTTTCATGTAGCTTTGTTTATAAACACCTTAGAAACGACAAAATCCAAACAACCAAGGCGACTTTGCAATATTTCGAATAATGTTAAAATGAATAATTGAACCTAATCTTTATTTCATGAATCATAAAGAACTGTGGGAGCAGATAAAATATTATACACCACGCAGCAGTTAAGTATAACCAGTCTCGGACTCTATTGCGATCCCTCGCTCCGCTCGGGCGCAAAATCGCCCGCGACTGGTAAATAATACTTACCTCCTTTATGGTGTAAATAATTATTTCCATTTTAGTGGATATGTGAACAAGCAAAAATGTAGAATTTGGGGCAGTGACAATATCGTATTATTCAAGAACAACCAATGTATATCCAAAAAGTGACAGTGTGGTGTAAGTTTTACGCTAGTGGTGTGATTGGTACGTTCTTTTTTTGAAAATGAGGCTGGAAACGCAGTGATTGCCAATGGGGAACAATATAGAGAGATGCTATTGAACTTTTAGTGGCCTCATTTGGATGGCATGGACTTGATCATCAAGATCATGCGATCTTACGCCATACGATCTTTTTTCTTTGGGGATTCGTAAAGTCCAAAGTTTATTCTACTCAAATGAATATCATTCCTGAATTAAAGACAGAAATTTGGAGAGCTATCAACGAAATTCAGCAGCAGTGATTAAAATAATGCATGCCATACGAATCACGCTGTTTTGTAAATGGAAAATTAAGATCCGTCACAGGAATTTAGCATATATCATATAAAATAAACGATACACTTTCTTTGAATTTTTCTGTAGTCAGCAAAGGCTATACCTAAAATACTCACAATATTATGAAAAGGTCCTTTTCTCTATAAAAAAGATCCAAATAGCAAATCAGTTTCAAGTTAGTCCTACATTAAATAAAGATATATACCTTAGGGCGCGTGCTATACTCCATTTCCTGGCAAGAAGACGCGTATCGTGAAAATCCTGCGGCCGAATATGAGTTATTCGCAAGAATTCAATAATATAACGCGAGAATATTTCGGTGTAATCATGTAATATGTAGATTAGGCCGTAATGTTATGTAATTCGTGATAAATCTTCAGTATCTGGACGATCCTTTGTGCTGGGGAATGTTCGAGTGGCAATTATTTATCTGGAAACAATAGCGGGTGAATATTTCATTAGACGAGAAGGTGCACGGCATAAATATCCGCCCCCGGCCCCACTCACTTGTATTTCTGAGCCTCCAAAGCTTGAATACCGTCACTGTATCTGTGTTGAAATATTGGCATATTAGGAGACCTCCGGGCGGCAGTTTCTTCAACAGGAATTTTAAGCCGCGCCTACACGAACGTTATGTAAAAAAGACTCGACCAAAGCCTCTCTCACATTGTATGCGTGTAAAAACAAAACGTGCTTGGAATAATATAACAGAAGTGAAACTACATTTTCAAGATTTCTTAACTTAAATGAGCCAGTAAATTTGAGGTTACACATACTGGGCTGGCGCATTTAGATAAATGAATGTATTTCACCTTTTGTGTATACCTTTATATTTTTGTCTACCTGAAGTTCATGTTTTTGATTTCTCCCAGAATACCAATGGCCAATTCCATACACAACAAAATTAAAAGCATCAATTACATTTTTGAAAGAACATGGTTCACAGTATGTGTATCTCGAAAAATTATTTTAGAATACTTCTTCAAATACTAAAGTATGTATGTACTTGCATGTTAGGCAGACAAACTCGCAAGAGTGGTGTGTCACACACATTGTGTATTAAAGAAAGAAGTGACGGATTATGTAAAAAAGAAACAAATATGTATGTCCACAGAAAAGGTGTCGAATAGGAAAATCTTTCTTATTTTTCATTTTACCGAAAAAAGTTACTCTTGATAATAAAAATTTACTGGTTTTTAAAGTAAGATTGGAATAGACAAATTTAACAATTCTTGTACGAGATGTTCAAAAAACTTTAAATGGTACAAGAGTAAAGTGCACTTATTTGTGAAGATGTGGAAATAAGTTACTAGGAAAAGTTGTTCAAAAGTAAAAGACAGTAAAAGACTCTAATACCAATTTTCGAAAAAATTGGCCTACTTTTATTTATTTGTAATCATTAAATTTATTTTATACAAATTAAATTATTATAAATTAACAAGTTTTTTCAATTTTTTGAACACCCCGTGCAAGAAGTGTAAATTTTTTCTATTCCAACCTTACTTTAAGAACCAGCAACATTTCTTATCAAGAGTAACTTTTTTCGACAAAAATTAAAAATAAGAAAGTTTTTCCTATTCAACACCTTTTCTGTGGACATACAAACACCTTTTCTGTGGACATACAGTATGTATAATTACATTCGACCTTGTAACTTTGTGTTTCATTAGCTATACTGTAGTATTTTAATCATGCACTATTATTTTTGGTATTTGCTCCAAACTTCTTATTACATAAAGAATGTACCAACGAGGTGCGAAGAAAGGTTTACCACCTACTTTTCTAATGGAAACTTTTTTTTAAACAGGAAGCCTTTCAACCTGTACATATCAAATTCACAAGACTAATTAAATGTTGTACAATTGTACACGCTTTTTTTGTAAAATAAAAATAAAAATAGTAGTAAAATGGTAATAAAAAGATAAATAGTACATAAAAAACTAAATAGTTTGCCACAAAAGTATATCGGGATGATGTATTCTGTCGATGGTAAAATATAAACAGTACTGTTGTAAACTGTTTTATTTTAATTTTGAAGGAGTGACTTTCAAGAGGATAACCATCATCAAATCCCATCGAAGTCGAGTTTCTTGAAGAGCAGCAGCTGAAGAACTTTAAGGTGACCTTCATATGAGAGATGCTAATGAAGTCACTGGGTTGCTCTATTTGTATGTATCTATATAATAAAAGCAATGCCTCATTAACCAAGCAGACGAAACAGGGGTGCTAATTGTAATAGTGGTCACACTTTATCGTATCCTGTCTTTTATATTGTCCCTTCTCTCAGTAGCTTTCACTAATGTAGCTTCGATCCCGAGCAATTGGATTTCTGTATAGTTCTCCAAAATGCACCAGTACTAGGAAGAGTAGAAGCTGATTAGTCTTTCATTAGTCGACCTCTTTCCATTGCGGTTCCCTCTAGTCCATTCTTGGAACTTGGAACCTGTAGGTAATATTAGCTATTAAATGACATCATACTCTTTTTGCTGCATGTGTCCTCTACTACAGTCTCTAGATGGAACTTTGCATTGAAGCTTTCAATTGAGCCTTTTCTCACTGTTTTCAGTACTATTGTGCTTTGACACTTTTCGTGTACTTTCACTTTTTTTTTTATTTTTTCGTGTCTTTTGACTAAAGAGTACTTTGTTTTGGATTAAGAGTACCTTTGTATCGACCACAGATCCGTAGTTGATTCTGGATTGACGATCTAGGTCCGAGCCTGAACCGACACAAGTTATAGTAATTTTCTTATTGATTATAGTTTATTTGAAATATTTCCATGTATTCAGTATAATGCCCGTGATTGGGGTAGTATCTAGTACTGGCCAGAAATGTATATTATGTATATAAATATCCGGGGAAAATCAGTGTCGTCGTGTTCGAATCCGCTTCGTGATGGTCCCACTACGTTCTGAAGTTCAATTCAAAACGTTGGATTAAAATTTCGATTTTCTACTATCATCGCACATGTGCTATCCTGTTGGAGTGGTTTGGAGTCGTTTGCAGCTGTAACCTGAAGTGTTATTTCTTTATCTATCTATCTTTCGTTGACCAGTATCATAACGAGTCTGGATTTCACAAGAGTTTACTATTTAATTCTCGAAAGGGAGTTTATAATTACCATAATACTTTAATTAATACGTGGGAACATAGAAATGTTGTATGTTCAGAGAATGAATTTCAGGCACTTACCCTCTATTGCTTACGTAGAACGTAATTCAGTGGTTGGCTATACAGGGTGACAGTGTCGTTGAAAGAAACAAAAAGAAACACCAAAACTTCCAGGAAGGGTTTTAATAACAATAAACAAAACAAACAAACAAAATAACAACACAACGGCTCGAACAACATTATTAATTAATTTATTTAGACGCGACAGCGTACCGAGATTCAGGGAATGCGAGATTGATAGTAAAATTTGTAAAAAAACTTTATCCATTATTAAATTTAATTAATTAGCCTAAGACTCTAAAACTAAGTCGAATGCTCAATGTGGAACATAAGGAAGAACTGCCCTTTTTTCGGATATTTCTCCTGAATTCGACACTTCGCTTCGACACGCCCATTTCTTGGGTCCAGACGTTTCTGTTCTTATCTTACTGGCGGGAACCCCAAATATCGGGACGCTTTGGCATAACTTTGCCATGTTCATAGTTATCTAAATAATATTGAGACTAAACTTACAAATAACCCTAGCATTCCTCTAGTGACTCCGCGTAACAGTACGGGACGGATTAGTCAACCTTATTTACTCTATCCTTATAGCTTGGAAAATCCGTCTAGAAACCAGCTATTTCTTTTCCTTACAATATTCTAACAACTTATTCTTGGAATTCCTACGTTCTTTGGAATGCATTTCGCGCGTTATTTGAAATATCGATTTTTCTCTTTATACCTGCTTAACACATGGCCCCGACAGTTTAAGTAAACTTGTTCAAAAAAATATTGCTAAATTTATTTGTTAAATAAACTACCACGCGTCCCCGCTTTTGTTACACAGCTCTATGGACGTTTTTTGATGTTGGATTCGAAACATGGACAATATTGGAAGTATTCGTAGCATCTCATACAACCTAAGTATGAGAATCTGTTATGACATGTTTGTCTTGTGTGCACATAAGACCCTTTTTCGTGTGAAACACAAAACGTTTAACATTATTTAATAGAATAAGCCTATCACCCACTATTAAAAAATGAATATGAGGTTATTTTCTAAGGATGCAAGATTAGTGAGTAGATTTTTAAAGAGTCCAACAGTCGCATCCTCGTGGGGGCCGAATTTATATATAATTTGTAATTTATCACCAATGTAGATAAAAAACAATACTGGGCACAGTACGGGTCGTTGTGGAACTCCACACAATTCTGATTTCGCGAAGAGTGCTTGCAATTTCACCGCGAAACGACCTATCATTGGGAAATAAGTAATCCAAGTGAACATTCTTTGTCAAAAGATTTACTGAAATTCTGGTAAATAGTATCTATAAAATCGGAGGATCAGTAAATAAATAAAAATATGCAAACTGTCAAAGCAAATATATGTTGGTATAACGAAAACGACTTTCTTGGATTATAAATTTTGTGATCTGAATCGTCTGCAAAATAATAACTCCGATTTATTTATTCTTTCTATATGTTTACGTGTACCTGAATGTGATATTTAACGTCATTCACGTTCGCATTACAGTTTTATTCCGCGTCCAAAATCTAATTTAAACTTTGATACGGCCGAAGACGCGGAGGTAACTTATAAAATAGGACGAGGGCCCGGGATGGATTGTGTTTTTGAGATATTCGTAATCGATTCCAATCAATCACATTTGTCAGGTATTCTGGAGAAGTGGGAGCGAGGAGCCATCGCTCTCGTTTCCGTCAAATATCGAGCATCAAAGAACGATTGATTGGCTGACAGTGATTGAAAGCTAGCCCGTCAATATATCAGGTGAGATCGCTGGAACGTTATAGTCCGTGAAGCTACCGGGAAGACACTCTAAAAGCGCCAATTTTGATTATTAAAAGCGTAAAAGAGAATGAGAAGTCGAAATTTATCAGTTTGGCGCTGCCGTATCTTATACAGTGAACTGAGTAACCATACTGATGCAGTTCTCAGAGTTAGGCATTGTTTATTATTTTTAGGAGTAGGTACAATTATATTGTTTTTCTTTAATGCAATTTTGACGTTAGGTTTGCAATTCGGAGAAACAACTACACTGTGAAGTCTCGGAAAAAGATTTATAGTAACAAGAAATAAAAATTAAAATTAAAATTATTTAATGTAACTCTTAACTAAATAAAGGTAAACATTTCTTAAATTGGCTCAAAAGATATTGACGAAAAATGAGAAAAATGGTAACACTGTGTAGTAGTGCTCGGGAAAATGTATCCAATCAGTAGCTGTTCGTAACTATTTAAATTCCATGATGATTCTAGTTCGTGAAGTCATTGAAAACCGAGTTTATAATCATTTGGTTAACATAACATTAAAATAATTCCACAACGAATTCCGATAGGAAAAACATTTTTATGAAGTACTACATCTACACTGAAAGAAATGCGCTTTATTCTTTATTAGAATTCTATATGCCATTATAAGACCATTGTATACTATATGTGACAATTAAACAGGTGAATATTGGATATAAAACGCGTACTGCTAGCACAGTTGTATAGTGACTATAAACCTTATTCTTTGTTAAATTATTGTATAACTAGTATACAACGTTTTTTATACCCTTGACGAAATAATAGCAATAACTGTTATTAAAGTGTTCCATATCGTTATTAGAACATCTAGTACTGGTTATAAGTTTTATAATAATAAATGTATTAAACTGCTGTACCTACTCTGTACGAGTTAAAAACATATGACATTAAGTTTTCAGAAATTTTATTTGATATATTTTGACTTTCACTTCTTTTCCGGACACCCTGTATATAAATACCATAAGTTTCTTATCAATTGTTGTGTTAATGTTATTAGTTTTGACAACATGTAGAATGTACTTTTCATGATTTAGTTTGTTCATCACCATTTTTTTAATTTCTAAGTCAGTGACTATTTCTGATAAGAACTTTTTAACGATCAATATTGTGGGAAATAACTACTCTGTTAACCACAGCCCCGTCTAGCACTGAATTACACTCACCACATGTAGTAGATAACAGTATGGTACCACTCATGCTTTTATATTATGTACAGATTAGTAGGTTGCTCTCTGCCAGTAGGTACAAGTAGTATCAATGACAACATAAGGTATACCATACTTTGTTTATTACATCTCACCCATCCTCAAATAATTATTTATCAGGGCAATTCTTGGAGAATTATGTTCGGATTAAATTATATTAAAATTGTTACACTATATACAGACGTATTATGTTTTATTATTTAACCATATATTTGTACATTCCTGTTCATTGTGGCGTCAATAATTATTAATAGACCAGGAAGTACTGTGGCTGGCTTATACAATTCCACGTGACCATTTGGCCTGGCTAATCCTGCACGTCGTAAATACCATCAGCGTGATAAGTACAACCTATCCATCCGTCAATGTCTGTTCCGTTCGGCCCATCGGATAAAATCATTTAGTTATTCTTAGCCAACGGCTTATTATTGTGGCTCAGGAACAATTATTATTCAATACTTAATTTCTTCAGTTACTTCGCCTCCAGAACTTACAAAAAATAATAGACACTTTCATAAATACATATATTCTATTATTAGCTCTCACATGTTTTAACTCTTCTTCATTAGATAGAATTAGCTTGAATTAACGTAATACCTAATAAATAAATAAATAATACTGGTTTCCATAAATGGGGGTCTATATAAAATGTTACAGGTATAAACAAAAAGTAAAGTTGATAAATTGAATACTTATTTTTTTAAGTGTTTCATACATACTCCTCAAAATATGACATTTTTTCTGGGCATATTGGCAATTGCGTCATGCGTTACTATTTTGATAAATGGGCACTGCCAAGAACGGCCAATAGTAGCTGCTTGTCAATTATAACTTTACAATACACTGGATTTAATCGCTATTAATTTATTCGGCTATTGACAATTCATCAGTGAAAGTGAAAATCAGTTTTTCGTAATGGGTCGTAAGATGTCACAATAAGTTGAAATAACAAAGTCCTATTTTTTTATTGATTCTATCCCTTCCTGAACTTTTGCAAAATAAAGCTGGGACACACTGTGTACGATAGAATCCTATGAACTTATTATAAGCGGCTTATTTTTCTAGATAAAGGGTGTTAAAGATCATAAAAAATGTCTGGAAAAATGTTTGATAGAAATTAATTGGTAGGGTAAGTGACCAGGTAAAGGTTAAAATTCATTAAATTTTATTTGTATTAATTGTAACAACAAAAAAAGTTTTAAACAAAAAAATTTTACAAACCAAGTCTGAAAGTGATAAAAAATACTTTAAGAAATATAAGAAAATTTATCGTGATGTACATAAATACTTAAAAAAGCAAAAATGTTATATAATGAAAGAATATATGAATCGTCTAGCAATTTCTCGTGCTGCTTGAAAATTATAAAAGGAAACGTTGGTAATTACAACAATAAGACGCAATATATCTTATCGCTGAAGATAAACTAGAATTACCCAACACTTTTTTTATCTAACGTAAAGATAACTGAAATATTCAATATTATTGTTGGCTTGAAAAAGTCTAATTCTGCACGTTTGGATGATATCACATCAAATTTGTTAAAAAAGTTTATTTATGTTTTTGTTGAACCAATACCATATTTAGTGAATTTATCGTTAAATGAAGGAAACTTTCCAAATATTTTGAAAATTGCCAAAGTAATTCCTTTATATAAAAAAGGAGAGGTGTGCAAAATTGACCGATTCACCGATCTCTTTGTTATCGACTTTATCTTAAAATTTTAGAGAGCGCGATCTTTGATCAAATCGTTAGGTTTCTTTCAAAACTTGATATATCATCAAGTTAATTTGGATTTCAATAAGGTAAATCGACTAAATATGCAATAATTAACTTTTTGACATGTTTGCATAAAAATTTGAATGCGAAAAATAAATGTGTTGGTCTTTTTCTAGATTTGAGTAAAGCATTTCATCTTATATCATGACTTATTGCTCGACAAACTCTTTTCATACTGATTAAGGGGCAAGGTTTATGAGTGGTTATCTTCATATCTTTCAGATTGAAGTCAAATTCTAGAAATAAATAAGTGTAAGTCTGATAAATTAAGTTTAGAATACGGGGTACCTCAAGGTTCGGTCCTTGGACCTTTGTTGTTCATTATTTTCATAAATGACATATCTAACGTTAATCCAGGAAATTTGACACTATTTGCCGATGATACATCGTTTATCTGCATTTGAAATTTGAAAACGAAATTATTATTATCATTATTATTATTATTATTATGATTATGATTATGATTATGATTATGATTATGATTATGATTATGATTATGATTATNAATGGCATTCCACAGAAGTCTGACATTTGTTTCTGCGGCAATGTGAGTAATTGATTCAATTGGGTTCCAAATTTTGTAAGAAAATACAAGGAAATTTAACATTTTTATATACAGGCTGTTACAAATTCACTTCCCAATATAGGGATCTCGAAATAGGTAGGAGATATGAAGTAGATTAAATGGGGGCAAAGTTGTGTAATCAGGGTATGTCTCAAAAAATCAAGGCTAACATGATTAGTTTTCGAAATATTTGAAAAGAAAACGAAATTTTGGAAATTCGTTTTTATTATTATTTCAGCCTTGTTTGAAGTGATATAGAAAAAATAACACTTTCTCATGGCAACTTTTTGCCCTCTATCGAATGGATTAATCAATTTTTATATGTAATGTTTCGTCTCTCCAGGACCATCATCAACTTCATTTTTATATGTATTTATTTTTATATGTAACGTTTCGTCTCTCCAGGATCAACTTCACTTCTTTAAATACGACCCTCGAAATTTTATTAGATTTTTACTGTACTGCCACAGCTCGAACCAGATTAAGACGTTTTGTCTATAAAAATTAATCTTCAATGTATTCGTTCCAAATTTATCAAATTTTTTTTAGATTTCTATGTTTCTTCAATTATCGTACACTCTAAGTGTCGTCAGATCCTTCGAAATCTACCAAGTTATTCAAACAACATATTACCAACACACATTACAATAAAACATTATTAAAGTTTTAATCTCCATCACCTGGCCATACATAATTCGATAAGTTGTTGCGTCAAAATTAAAACAGTAATACAATTTTAATTTCATTATAACAAATTAATTCTCAAAAATGCGTGTGGCAAATGCTGAAAATGAAGATAAGCAAAATATGATCGGAATTTATTATACCTGTAACCGTAACTGTGAAATAGCATGTCAGATGTATTTGTATGAATATCCTAAAAAAATATATATCGAAATTTGTTGGAATTTTGAGCACTCGAGGAACTATGGGCACGGGATTAAAACTCTAATAATGTTTTATTGCAGCATGTGATGGTAATAATTTAAATAACTACGTCAGGGGCTTAGAGTGTACGATAATTCAAGAAACATAGAAATCTTAAAAAAATTAGATAAATTTGGAACGAATACATTGAAGGTGAATTTTTCGAGACAAAACGTTTGAATCTAGTTCGGATTGAGGCAGTACAGAATTGAGAGTCATGAAGACTTGGAAAAAATGTAATAAAATTGCCAGGGTCGTATTTAAAAAAATGAAGTTGATGATGGTCCTGGAGAGATGAAACGTTACCTATAAAAACTGATTATGCCATTCAATAGAGGGCAAAAAGTTGCCATGAGAAAGTGTTCTTCTTTTTTTCAATATCACCTCAAACAAGGCTGAAATGAAACGAAAACGGATTTCCAAAATTTAGACTTTTTTTCATGTTAGCCTTGATTTTTTAGAGGCATAATGTTGGTCTCCTGATTACACAACATTGCCCCCATTTAAGCTACTTCGTATCTCTTACCGTTTCCTAGGTCCCTGTAGTGAGAAGTGAATTTGTAACAGCCTGTATATATTTTTTTAATATCTTCGCTTTAATTCGTCGAGTTTATATTGGTTCTATAAATCTTGTCTTTTAGAGCTTCCCAGATAAAATAAATTAATGGATTTAAATCCTATCGATGTGGTCAATATTACTACTCCTACACAAGAATTTTCTTTTCATTATTTATTGTTGATAAGCCATCCATGAATTTCTTCATCTTTAATTAATTCCTCAAAAAAAAAACAACAAAATAGCTTCTTCATACTGTATATTTCCAAAAAAAATAGTAATCGACTTTTTTGATAGATTTCGGATAGCACCATAAATTTATTATTCATGAGGTATTTTTTTATGTAAAGGACATTTTTTCATTTATAAGTTGCACTAGATTTTATACAAATCTGTTTACAGATATTTGAAATATGTCAAAAAATATAGGTACAATTTTTCAAAAATTTTACGTATGCTACTCAAAAATTACTACTCCTAAGACAAATATCTTTAGGGCAAAGTACGCTAATTTTTCTGTAAGGAATCCATTCATGTAATCTCAGAATTTAATTGTCCTATGAAAACTGGGGAATTTCGGTATGGTGGAACACTAACAAATACAGCGTGTCTTCCTTTTAGTGCCTTAGATGAAACAGGTAACAGAAAAATAAATTAAACAAAAAGTTTTATATAAACATAATTATAAACCTTTTCACCTCTAACTCGTGCAACACTTACGTCCACAAGATCCAGAAGTCGCTTAACTTTCTGCAGATGGTTCCTTAACAAATTAGAAGATCTCCACTTCTGCTCAAAAAACAGGTGAGGTGTGTTTTACTTGAAGAGGAGTAGTAAGCTTCCAAAGCTTCCATAACTCACATAGATGCCACAGAAAATTTCCACGCTATGCATTGTAAAGTTCAGGAAGCATTTACAGGGAACGTATGGTTACGTATTATGGAAGTTATTGTTTTAGAGGTATTTTTTCCGCCAAATAATAATAATGGACAACCTTTCCATGAGTTCTTAAAAAATGATATACTTGATGTACGAAATCGGTCGATAGCCGCACGGTTTAAGGCGTCAGTACTTAAATCGATGTGTCGATCTGCCCGGGTTTCGAATCCCGCGGCAGGTAGATTAGCTATGCTTGTACGGAGGATTGGCACCCTCTGTGCAGGTATAGTAGGGTGGAAGAATGTTGGCTTGGGTCAATGTGAGAGATTGACACCGGTTGGCATTTGACCACCCCCCTAATTAATGAGGTTTTCCAGGTTTCCCTCATTCCTGCACTGAATGGTGGTTAGGGCCTACCAACATAAGTCGTTCCTGGGCGCAAATGCGNCGTACCCACCCCAATGGACCTTGTGGAAATAAATGGATTAGTCCATCAAATTGCTCATCAAAATTTAGCTGTGTATACCAAATTTCATTCATTTATCACAACGCAATTGAGAGATATTGCAAAAAATGATTTCCATTTCTCCCTCTTCAATGGGTCCCTGTGCCCTTAGGAAGCATTTCCGGACCCATGTTCATATGAACTTTTTTACTTAGTTTTGATCATAGAATCGTCCTGTTTGTGGTTGGCAGCTAATTATGAGACACCCTGTATATCCCAAAACCTAAAAGAGATGATTAAGCAGAAGTTATTTTCAAATTCTACGCATCTGAACAAGAGAATTTGATAACTTTTTGGAATTTTTTTTTTTGTACTAATTCTAGACTTCTAGATTAGGTTGGTAACAGGATCATACGTAGTTCAATTTTTTATTCGACAAAAAAACATCGCGAATAATAAAAAATCTACAATTTTCATGTCTGATGTCGCTGTCAGAATTTTGAGGATTTGATGATATTTTCGAAATCAAGTAGTTTCTTACTGTCCTGTATATTTTTAAGGAATAAGTAAATATTATTTGATATACAGGGTGTTAATGAACTTATGTTAAAAATTTAAAAGGGTGAAAAAGGAGCAAAAACTCACAAACTTGTATCGGAAGTTTGTCATAAAGAAAAAAGCTAATTAATTAAAAATTGTTTAAAACTGTTTTGGAACTGCTGAAATACATGTATTTTATCGCAGCGAGTACTTACAAAAAATTCTGTAACACTTTTTGCAAGTTTGTAGGTTTCTTATGAAGCCGGACTGTATTCGACAGTCAGTTTGTAATACATTGTTGTAGTGATTGCTGTGCTATTTTTCCAGAGTATATTTAATAGCAGTTATTCCAAGTTTCCNCATTTCGGTATCTCGATCCGTTTTCGAGAAAAATCGATTTAACGAACACTATGTTTTGATAATACGAGAAATTAAAAGCGAAACAAACCAAGTGTTTCTTCGTGTTATTACAACAATTTACAATAAAACAAATAAAATTCGTAATAATAATTTAAAGTCAGTGTTCGAAGAATCCACCGTTGACATTTACAAACATTACACAACGTTTCCTGAGAGATCTTCGAGTTTGAAACAACATATTGGGATTTCGTTTGACTTCGTTGGCAGTGATTTGTATTATTTGCCACAGCTCTTCACACGAACCAATAGATTCTTCCAAATAGAAAAATGAAGAGGATTGAAGTCCGGACTTCTGGGTGGTCAAGTAAAAATGCTTCCACGGCTTGAAGAAGTTCCACTTTATTTAAGAAGAGACATATGGTTCATGCACGACGGAGCTGCACCGCATTTTTCTTGGTCAGTGCGTGCATATTTAGATGCAGCTTTCCAAATCGCTGTATTGGCCATGTAAGCATTTTTGCTTGTCCATCCAGAAGTCCGGACTTCAATCCTCTTGATTTTTCTGTTTGGTCTCGAATGAAAGATATAGTTTACAAAGAATCTACTGGCTCGTGTGAAGAGTTGTGGCAAGGAATACAAATCGCTACCAACGAAATCAGACGCAATCCCAATATTATGTTGTTTCAAACTCGAAGATCTCTCAGAGAACGTGTAAAGTGTATCAGTGTCAACGGTGGATTCTTCGACCAATTACATTAAATCATAATTGCGTATTTTATTTGTTTTATTGTTAATTGTTGTAATAACACGAACAAACACTTGGTTTGTTTCGCTTTTAATTTATCATATTATCAAAACATAGTGTTCGTTAAATCGATTTTTCTCGAAAACGGATCGAGATACCGAAATGAAATAAGAGTGCATAATTAATGGTAAAATGATAGCTCTTTCAGGTTTTGACTCAAGTTTCATGTTAGACATACAGGGTAAAAAGTTATTAACTAAATTTTCGGTAAATTTAGTCGTAAGTGGCGCCCTACAACACGCATCTTATTCGTCGCCTGAAAAATATAGTTTCACATATTTTCAAGTTCCTAGTCTACATATTTTCAGAATAATCGCAAAAAAAACGATTTAAAATTTTAACTTTCAACACCCTGTATTTCCGAAACTATCAACTTTCGGATAAGGCATGTTTACGCCAATGGTTACCAATTCACGTGTAGTATCTTCAGCTTTCGACTTTCCCATTGTTAATGAATCACCCTGTATTTGAAAGAAAATATATTAGTTTATTTCAACGATCTTTTTCTCCCCCGTAATAAACTTACTAGTTATTGTTGATTGATCATGTGTCGTCGAAAAAAGTTGGCTAAAAAAATGTAGTAATCTTTTTTTTGCAAAAAATAAATTTTGATTAATTCAAATTACACTATATTTAAAATTGTATTTTCGTGATATTTTGCAGAAACACCATATATCTCGAAAACTAATTAGTTTAGCAGTATGTCGGATAAACTTTTTTATCTTAAATTAATTTAAAGATCTACCACCAATATGGGAACATATTTAAGGACAACTATTGTGTTCAATGAATTCATTCCTGAATGAACCTACCTTCAACGAGATTACCTTGTTTTTAGCTGCAGCCGCGGTCATTTAAAACGTTCGCCAGTGTACCTCTCATCCAGCATCCAGCATAAACAGCCCTCAAGCTCGTATATTACCCAGTTAACAATTTTATTTGGAGGAGCGCGACAGGGCACCCTTGCCCGCGACTCTTGCGGGAGTTTCGTAGCTGATACGTCGTTAGTTATAGTTGGGGATGATTTAGGCGCGCCTTAATGGCCCAATAAATAGTGCCATTTCAATACACGACAACGATCATGGACGGGCGCAATACATTAAAAGGAAAATGGAGAAAGCCATAGTCGGAGGTATCCAGATAGCGGCTCCGGAGATATATAGCCTCTCCCGCGAATCATTTCATAAATTCAACCGAGTTCGCCATTTGTGGATCTGATATACCTTTCGGTAACGAGCCCTCTGTATACATACATTAGCGGGGAGCGAGGGGCGCCCCCCACTGCTAGGTCTGGTAGCCGTTTCTTGTCAGGAGCATTTGCCAAAACGTCTAAAACCGCTTTTAGAAAAGTCAAAATTAATACCCACATGGACCAACGGTATCTTGTTTTCGATATTTCTTTTAAGCATATGCTACGTTCTATTCGAACATAGTTATAATTATTATTGTTGTTTGCCATTGAAAATTGCACTAATCATTTGCTTGAATCAAATATAAACTTCTCTTCGAATTCATACGACGATTTAAATATAAAAAATAATTGATAAAATTATATTGATGATCAACTTTTTCTGCTTTTCCAAGGGTAGGCCTTACAAATCTCATCCGGGTATATCCGCAATCTCTTGATGATGTAGTGTCACATTAAAATTTTTCCGGTGATAGTCATTCATTTGTTCGACTACCGCTTTGATCGAAAATCGATTTCATCAGTACACCTACATATTTGTGACAGACTGTATATTTTCTTCGATCGCGTAAATTTAGGGCGTTGAAAATTATTTTTTAGAATCTAGTTTCGGTCCTATCTTCCACAAAATTCGATCGAATGAACTGAAATTTTGTGGGATTTCTGGGGATGCTAAATGCTCTGGAGTTATTAATTTTTGGCTATATCATACAGGGCGTTCAGTGCAGTACTCCGCGGGAATATTTTAGGTCCTAACTTTTTTGAGGTTAATTCTTTTTGCCCCTTTTGTCACCTGGTGTTATGGCAAATTTAATTTTAAACAAAAAAGGTGCTCTTTTAAGAAGTGCCGAAATTTGTCCGTTTTCGAGACAAACCAGGTATAGTGCGTCAAAGTCAAGTAGTAGTCCCAATTTTTTTTTAATTTTAAGTAGGCTTGTGTCAAATGTGTCAAATTAACGTGTTGTGTGCATCATCAGAACAAGTATTTATTTTAATTCGTGTAATAAAAAATTTCTACTTGCTAATGTATGAATAACGGTAATAATTATTCAAACTCGGAATATACCGATATGTTGCTGGCTTTAGGCTACAGGTATTCGGAAAAATTTCCTGGTAAGCAGATTATCAAATAGAAATACATTATTGGCCGTTGAAAGGCGATGCCGGGAGACAGGCTCGTTTAAGCCAAAAAAAGTAAATTCGGAACGACTAAGAATTACAAGGACTGCTGAAAAAAAGGAAAATACATTAGATATGGTATTTCTGAAGCCCTCAGTGAGTATCAGAAAACTATCACAAAGAGCAAATGTGTCCGTGTGTGGTACTTGGGAAATTTTAAAAGAGCAACAGTTACACCCATATCATTAGATATACAAAAGTGCAAGAGTTATTACCAAATGATTTCAAGTTCCGAACAGATTTTTGTCAATTGCTGGAAGGAAGACAAAACGAAAATCCGAATTTTCTACGATCTATCTTTTTTACAGACGAAGCGACTTACTCGAACAGGAGTGTTTAATACCCATAATGAGCATCAGTGGGCTGACGAAAATCCTAGAGCGAAAAAGGAGTCCCATTTTCAATTCATTCATATCTAAATGTTTATGCCACGATGGGGAATCAGTTAATAGGATACCACATTCCGGATGGTAATTTAAATGGCACCAAGGATTTATATTTTTTAAGAGATAGTCTGTTCGAAATTATTGAAGATGATTTTCCACTATTAGCAAGAAATAATTATTATTTCATGCATGATGGCGCTTCACCACATTTTCTTCGAGTATGCAGAGAATGGCTTCGTGAAAATTTTCCTGGGCGATGGATTGGTCGAGGTGCAGATGCTCCAATTCACTGACCTCAAAAGTCACCAGGCCTTAATCTCCTTGATTCTGTAGTTTGGAGCTATGCCAAACAAAAAGTATATGAAACAGAAATATTTTCAGCACAACATCTGAGACAAAACATTGTTGATTTGTCAACCATCTAAAAGATAATTCAGAACCATTGAAAAATACATTGTTTTCATTACAAAAAAGAATTCGTTTTTGTATTTGTGAAAATGGAGGATATTTCGAACACTTATCCTGATCGGGCCCTGATGCTAGTATTTTTCAGAACACCCTGTATAATGTCATTGTTATAAACAAAATCAAAATAGAAATATTAATACATACCATAACGCATACCTCAAGCATTTTGAAATTTCACACCGTAAGTTTTAGAACGCTGAAATAATTATTGTTTAAACAAAACAAAATTGTTTTTGTTAAAGTATCTATAGGTATGTATTTGTTATAAATACTGTTATGTTCAATACCAAATTTATCAAATTCTGGAACGAAAACTTGTATTTTATATAATTGTTAGGCTTATAAAGTACGTGTTAAAAGTCATATATTGCTGGGCTCATTTAAAAATACCATCTGGAGTAATTAAAATATACGAAAATAATAAATAAATAAAATAATGGTGTAAATAATTTTTGAAACAGGAACTTGGAAAAATGAGTAATTAATTACTTTATGTATTTTGACGTGAACTGAATCTGAAGTCCGTTTAGCTCAAACGCCCCCAAAATTTTGAGTAACTAGCAAAAAATTGTGAAAAATCACCGAAAATCATGATAGTGAGCGTAAAAATATTTTAAAAAATTAGTTTTAAACTTAATCATCTTATATATTTTGATGTGCTGAATCCAAATCTGAAGTTTTTTATGCTGCATCCCCCCAGATTTTGCAAAAATATCAAAATAATAGCGAAAAATTACCAAAAGTGGTAGAACATTGCCACAAATCACGTTAGTAAGAGCAAAAAATTTGTAAAAAATAATTTCTGACCTTGATCAAGTGTATTTCTTATTTTATACGTTTAAATCGAGTCAGAAGTCTAGTAGCTGTATCCCTCACAGATTTTGCAAAAAAAACGAAAAAAATAGCTGAAAATTGCAAAAAAATATATTAATGAGAGTGAGAAAATTTAGATAGAGGTTTTTCCAGGTTGGATTAAGTGTTCTTCCCATAAATTTTGTCGAGTCGAATTTGAATCTAAAGTCTGTTTAGCCTCATTACCCAAAAATTTTGTAAAAATCGCAAAATATAGCAAAAAAACATCAACAAGTCGAGAATCCCAAAAAGCTTGAATAAATGTCATGGATATGAATTATGTACTTCCAAATAAATTTTACTTACTCGAACCAGTTGATGTTGCTCCTACATTTTTCTTCTCTTGTAGCGAACTCATCTCTTCGAATGACCTATGCAGTGGGTTTCTCTTTCTCTTCAGTCTGTTCTGATTCGTTTCTCTCTTTAGTGTCCAACAGAAATCTGCCAGCATGTTGATATCCCATCTTCCTTGGTATCTATTCTCCATTTCACTTATATCTTGATGGAATCTTTCTTTCGTTGTTCTTCACTGTAGTCTTTAAGATTTTGAGAAAAGTAGTCCCCACTCTTCCCATTTCTTAAAAAGTTCCAAGAGATATTCTTACTTTGTCATGCTGCTTATTCAGTGTCATTCATTCAAAAGAGTACGAATTTGAGGACCATCAAAAATACCTTCTTGAAGCTTAATCAATGGTCTATGTATGATGTTCCTCGATCCTGGGTGAAACTCCGTTCTCGTTGGCTACTATTTCTGAACATATTTTTCCTATCCCGTAATTCCTGTTATCCCATAAGAGTTTTCTCACTCTCATTAATATGATTTTTTGCCATTTTTAGCTATTTTTGCGTTTTTTTTTTGCAAAATCTGTGGAGGGATCCAGCTAATAGACTTCATCAAAATACATAAAAAACACACTTGATCAAGATCAGAAAAAATGTTATTTTTTGCCAATTACTCAATAATTTAGGGATATTTTGGCTAATAACGGACTTCGGATTCGGATTCAGCACGTCAAAATATATAAAGCCTATTGTGTCAATTGCCTATTGCCTATTGCCTATTGCCTATTTGCAGTTTGCAAAAGAAAACAGAAAAATATTTATTTATTTAGTTAGTAACGTAACATATTTTTTTTAGAAAAAAAACCCAAGGGTACAGATCGTACATCAAGTTATTTTTTGTTAGCAGTGATTCATCGTGGCGTATATCAAGTAAAATTGTAAAACAGTAAGTACATTTAATAGATCGCTAAAAAAAATTGCTTCGATTTTTTTGTAGAAATAAATTGCCATCCTGTATAGTACCCTTTATTATTTTAATCCATTTTACAGCAGCAGTTACTTATTTAACAAAAATCAAATCAGCTTTTCAAAGCAAATTAAATGAGAGAAATATAAATATATTTGTTAATATCACAGTTTGTGATTGTGGAATATCACGATATTTTCCATAGCAAAGTGAAGAAGCTTCCCGTCAATTCTTATAGGAATTATGGCATAATTTTATCCATAATTTAATAGTATACAATATAATCGCAGATTAGATGCAGACATTTTCTGAAATCTCCCATTCTGTTTACAAGATCGGATCCCGTTAACATTTATTGGGAGAAAACGCATCAATGGAAGCCCCACACCGCCGATTTATCGCCGAAAATATTTACCTAAGGCATATTTTATAAAAGGAACTCGTCACTTTTTTCAACGGAGAGCCGGCCATAATTTTTTTCGTGCCCCATTCACCTACATAAACACCCGTTAGACCTACTTAGTTGAAGTAACAAGTGACATGACATATCCAGCGTGTATATTTTGAAATTATTTGTTAGGGAGATAAACAGCACATTCCACTGACGGCTGCCGTTTAGCACCTACTTAGGACAGGCTCAACTTAAACATCGGCGGGATGAAAAGATTTGTAAATACAAAGCAAAGTTTGACGCTCCAGATCGTACGGGCGAGATTTTGGGATTATTTGAAGTCAAATAATAGGCAACAGCTTACTACACATAATGAGTATAACAAATATGTATATTTCAACAAAAGTAAAAAAAAAATACATTTTGAAACGTTTAATATTTATATTTTGATTGTGTAAACTCAATAAATATTTTAGTATTTTACGATTAAAAAATGCATATTGTAGAAACTTTTGAAGAGTCACTTTACTTTGGGATAAACATTAGGTCCCTTATAACCAAAACTTTTTGTCGTATACAGGGTGTCTCATAATTAGCTGCCAACCCTGAACAGGCCGATTCTATGATCAAAACTAATTAAAAAAGTTCATATGAACATGGGTCCGGAAATGCTTCCTAAGGGCACAGGGACCCATTGAAGAGGGAGGAATGGAAATCATTTTTTTGCAATATCTCTCAATCGCGTTGTGATAAATGAATGAAATTTGGTATACACAGCTAAATTTTGATGAGCAATTTGATGGACTAATCCATTTATTTCCACAAGGTCCATTGGGGTGGGTACGGGGGGGCCCTTGGTACTTTGCGTGTGTAACTTTTTCATCTTTGACTTTTTAACAAATTGGACAGCAAATTCCGTTTTCCCGAACTGTTTTACGTTAAAAAGGTACTCTTGTTTCAAATCGTTATCTTTAACGGTTTCTGAGAAAATCGCTCTTGAATTAATCCCACTTTGGTCAATTTCATAGTAATTTAAACAAAAAAAATTTTTTTGTTTAAATTTAATCTAATTTTAATAAAAAAATAATAATAAAAAATTAAATTAAATAAAAATTAATCCTTTAAATGGAAAAGAGAGGAAAGGAAAATTATTATTATTATTTTTTGTTTAAATTACTATGAAATTGACCAAAGTGGGATTAATTCAAGAGCGATTTTCTCAGAAACCGTTAAAGATAACGATTTGAAACAAGAGTACCTTTTTAACGTAAAACAGTTCGGGAAAACGGAATTTGCTGTCCAATTTGTTAAAAAGTCAAAGATGAAAAAGTTACACACGCAAAGTACCAAGGGCCCCCCCGTACCCACCCCAATGGACCTTGTGGAAATAAATGGATTAGTCCATCAAATTGCTCATCAAAATTTAGCTGTGTATACCAAATTTCATTCATTTATCACAACGCGATTGAGAGATATTGCAAAAAAATGATTTCCATTCCTCCCTCTTCAATGGGTCCCTGTGCCCTTAGGAAGCATTTCCGGACCCATGTTCATATGAACTTTTTTACTTAGTTTTGATCATAGAATCGGCATGTTCAGGGTTGGCAGCTAATTATGAGACACCCTGTATATCCCAAAACCTAAAAGAGATGATTAAGCAGAAGTTATTTTCAAATTCTACGCATCTGAACAAGAGAATTTGATAACTTTTTGGAATTTTTTTTTTTGTACTAATTCTAGACTTCTAGATTAGGTTGGTAACAGGATCATACGTAGTTCAATTTTTTATTCGACAAAAAAACATCGCGAATAATAAAAAATCTACAATTTTCATGTCTGATGTCGCTGTCAGAATTTTGAGGATTTGATGATATTTTCGAAATCAAGTAGTTTCTTACTGTCCTGTATATTTTTAAGGAATAAGTAAATATTATTTGATATACAGGGTGTTAATGAACTTATGTTAAAAATTTAAAAGGGTGAAAAAGGAGCAAAAACTCACAAACTTGTATCGGAAGTTTGTCATAAAGAAAAAAGCTAATTAATTAAAAATTGTTTAAAACTGTTTTGGAACTGCTGAAATACATGTATTTTATCGCAGCGAGTACTTACAAAAAATTCTGTAACACTTTTTGCAAGTTTGTAGGTTTCTTATGAAGCCGGACTGTATTCGACAGTCAGTTTGTAATACATTGTTGTAGTGATTGCTGTGCTATTTTTCCAGAGTATATTTAATAGCAGTTATTCCAAGTTTCCTTTTGAAAATGGCGCATTTATTTAGCAATAGCGAATATTATGATATGCTCATAATTTATGGCGAAGCAAACGAAAATGCTCACAGAGCTTGTCAGGTGTAGGTACCGCGCAAGATATCCTGAACGACCGCAAACATTTGTTTTGGACAACCGGTGAAGTACAACCGCGTCGAGGTCGCTACGGTGGCCCAGAACAGCCACTAAGAATCTTAAATGTCGAGGAGACGATTTTAGATCTCGTCGAAAATCCGCATCGTAGCACCAGAAATTTCGCATCTTGTTGTGTGGCGGACATTACGAGAAGCTCAATTGTACCCATGTCATATTCAACGTATTCAAGCGCTTACTCCTGACGATTTTCCACTACGTCGAGGTTTCTGCGAATGGTTGCTTCAGGAACATGCAAGAAATCCTCAATTTACAGCGCAAATATTTGTTACAGATGAAGCATGTTTCAGTCGAAATGGTGTACGTAACGTCCATAACACTCACCACTGGACTATAGAAAATCCACACGAAATATGTCGCGGTACCTTTCAGCAAGAGTTTTCAGTAAACATGTGGGCCGGTATCGTTAATGACACTTTTATAGGACCTTTTGAATTGCCTAGACGCTTAGACGGTGCATCATATCTAGAATTTTTGCAAAATCGCTTCCCAGAGTTATTGGAAGACGTGCCATTAAATGTTCTGCAAAATATATGGTTACTGCATGACGGAGCCCCCGCTTACTTTTTTCGAAGAGTGCGCGACTTTCTAAACATTACTTTTCCCGATAGCTGGATAGGCCGCGACAGCTTAGTTAGATGCCCCCCGGTCCCCGGACCTCATCCCTTTAGATTTCTTTTTGTGAGGATATGTGAAAAGTGTTGTGTATTCCACGGAAGTTCGTGACATCGACCAACTGCGACATCGCGAGAGGACGTGGCAATGTTGCAACGCGTGCGAGCGAATTGAATACGTCGCGCTGAAGTTTGTGTGCAAGCAAATGGTGGATACATCGAACATTTTCCATGAAAATCAACAGTTCTCAAAAGGTGGCTTCTTGCAATGTTGAGGTAAGTCAGATTTTAAAATTACATTTTACTCAACACAAATCCGTGTATTTACCTCATTTTAACATAACGGACATGTGGCAAAAATATTTGATATAAGTTCATTAACACCCTGTATAGTTGCGTAATGCCTTTTGTATCCGCTAAAGCTCCCACAACAAACTTTCTGTTCATGAATACAAAAGTGATACTTCGCAAATGTTACTAATTTGGACACCAAACAGCTGACATTGTCACTATACATTTTATTTATTTATTTATACAGAAAACAGAAAATTCCATTTAGAGTATGGGTAAATACTGAAAAAAATTCAATATTTGTAACATTAAATAACATAACACAATAAAGATGAAAAACGATAAATATGTATACAAATATACTTAGCCTAAATCACCATCAATGTAACGCATGTTCACTAAATGATTATTTGTTGATACGTTTGCAAATAAGTCCAAAGACTTTTCGATAAATTTGACTGTAATTTTAGGCAATCTTCAAAACATGCAATTTAAAATAAAATCCTCAAGTTATCTGCATATATCAGACAGGGTATGTCCAATTGTCCAAGTCATCTATGATGTCGTTGACAAAAATATTAAAGAAGATAGGACACAATATGGACCCCTGAGGGACACCAGACGGACTAGTGTATTCGACAGACTTGTAATCACGATAGGAAACATATTGACATCTACCAGAGAGATTGGATTTAAAAAAAATCGATTGAGGTGTTAGAGATACCGTATTAGTTCAATTTGAAAAGTAGCTTTTTATTATCAAGTCTGTCTAATTCCTTGGAGAAGTAGTATGTATGACGTCTGTTTGACGGTGTAAATCAATGGCGTTATATACATTTGTTACAGTAGAACGACTTTTCATGAAACCATGTTGCTGAGGATATAAAATTGATTTAATTTTTTTGCCTTTTTTAAAAACAAGACATACTTTGGCTTTCTTCCAACAGGACGGATGTGTTAGATTTAATTGCAAGGTTTAACAAAACACAGAGGCTGGGATGCCATCAGGTCCTGTGGTAAATTTAAGTTTCAGTTGTTTTAGTGCTTGTATTACTTGTTGGTCATTGACAGAATCTTGGTTGGTTCTAATGACTCTGTTTGTAGAAAGAAACTATTTTTGCTATGAATATTTTTCTCAATGTGAATAAGAAATAAGTATACCTCAAAAAAATAGCGGACAACACAAATATCTGCAATCCTTACAAACACTCTATTTCCAGTTTTTTGCCGTCCCATTGTTAAAGAATCATCTGATTAAGTTATATTCGCGGGCCCCCCGACAAATTTGTTCATTCAGTCGCCCCATCAGACGGACAATTCNCGAAAACTTGTATTTTATATAATTGTTAGGCTTATAAAGTACGTGTTAAAAGTCATATATTGCTGGGCTCATTTAAAAATACCATCTGGAGTAATTAAAATATACGAGAATAATAAATAAATAAAATAATAGTGTAATTAATTTTTGAAACAGGAACTTGGAAAAATAAGTAATTAATTACTTTATGTATTTTGACGTGAACCGAATCTGAAGTCCGTTTAGCTCAAACGCCTCCAAAATTTTGAGTAACTGGCAAAAAATAGTGAAAAATCACCGAAAATCATGTTAGTGAACGTAAAAATATTTTTAAAAATTAGTTTTGAACTTAATCATCTTATATATTTTGATGTACTGAATCCAATGGCTGAAGTTTTTTAAGCTGCATCCCCCCAGATTTTGCAACAATATCAAAATAATAGCGAAAAATTACCAAAAGTAGTAAAAAATCGCCACAAATCACGTTAGTAACACCAAAAAAATTGGAAACATTTTTTTTTTGACCTTGATCAAGTGTATTTCTTATGTATTTGATACGTTGAAATCGAGTCAGAAGTCTATTAGCTGTAGCCCTCACAAATTTTGCAAAAAAAAAACGAAGAAAATAGCTGAAAATGGCAAAAAATCATATTAATGTGAGTGAGAATATTTAGATAGAGGTTTTTCCAGGTTGGGTCAAGTGTTCGTCCCATAAATTTTGTCGAGTCGAATTTGAATCTAAAGTCTGTTGAGCCTCATTACCCAAAAATTTTGTAAAAATCGCAAAATATAGCAAAAAAACATGGAAGTCGTGAATCGCAAAAAATCTGGAATAAATGCCATGGATATGAATTATGTACTTCCAAATAAATTTTACTTACTCGAACCAGTTCTTCTTTGATGTTGCTCCTACATTTTTCTTCTCTTGTAGCTAACTCTTTTCTCTTCGAATGACCTATGCAGTGGGTTTCTGTTTCTCTTCTGTCTGTTCTGATTCGTTTCTCTATTTATTGTCCACCAGAAATCTGCCATCATGTTGATATCCCATCTTCCTTGCTATCTATTCTCCATTTCACTTATATCTTGATGGAATTTTTCCGTTGTTCTTCACTGTAGTCTTTAAGGTTTTGAGGAAAGTAGTCAAGGTGAAAGTAGTAAATTTCTCAACATCTCTTCACCCAAATTTTCGTAGTCCCCACTCTTCTCATTTTTTAAAAAGTTCCGAGAGATATTCTTACTTTGGCATGCTGCTTATTCAGTGTCATTCATTCAAAAGAGTACGAATTTGAGGGTCATCAAAAATACCTTCTTTCAATTTCGCATCACTTATCTCTAGAAACTTCTCTCGTAAATATTGAAAACAATCACCCTCTTTGTCCAGAGCTTTGACAAACTGCTTTATGAGACCAAGCTTGATATGAGGAGGTGGTAGTAGAATTTTTGAAAGCTCAATCGATGGTCTATGTATGATGTTCCTCGACCCTGGGTGAAACTCCGTTCTCGTTGGCCACTATTTCTGAACATATTTTTCCTATCCCATAATTCCTGTTATCCCATAAGAGTTTTCTCACTCTCATTAATATGATTTTTTGCCATTTTTAGCTTTTTCTGCGTTTTTTTTTTGCAAAATCTGTGGAGGGATCCAGCTAATAGACTTCATCAAAATACATAAAAAAACACACAGATCAAGAACAGAAAAAATGTTGAGAACAAGTTTTTTCGAATTTTTTTTTAACGTGATTTTAGCTGATATTTCATTTTTTTGCCAATTACTCAATAGTTTAGGGGTGTTTTGGCTAAACGGACTTCGGATTCGGATTCGGGACGTCAAAAATACATAAAGCCTATTGCGACAAATCAACGGTACATATCACTTTTTTGTGTGCCGGTGAATTATTACCGAAAAGTTGGTCATATACATTTTTTTGCAAAAAAAAACAAAAATATATTTATTTAGTTAGTAACGTAACATATTTTTTTTAGAAAAAAAACCCAAGGGTACAGATCGTACATCAAGTTATTTTGTGTTAGCAGTGATTCACCGCGGCGTATATCAAGTAAAATTGTAAAACAGTAAGTACATTTAATAGATCGCTAAAAAAAATTGCTTCGATTTTTTTGTAGAAATAAATTGCCATCCTGTATAGTACCCTTTATTATTTTAATCCATTTTACAGCAGCAGTTACTTATTTAACAAAAATCAAATCAGCTTTTCAAAGCAAATTAAATGAGAGAAATATAAATATATTTGTTAATATCACAGTTTGTGATTGTGGAATATCACGATATTTTCCATAGCAAAGTGAAGAAGCTTCCCGTCAATTCTTATAGGAATTATGGCATAATTTTATCCATAATTTAATAGTATACAATATAATCGCAGATTAGATGCAGACATTTTCTGAAATCTCCCATTCTGTTTACAAGATCGGATCCCGTTAACATTTATTGGGAGAAAACGCATCAATGGAAGCCCCACACCGCCGATTTATCGCCGAAAATATTTACCTAAGGCATATTTTATAAAAGGAACTCATCACTTTTTTCAACGGAGAGCCGGCCATAATTTTTTTCGTGCCCCATTCACCTACATAAACACCCGTTAGACCTACTTAGTTGAAGTAACAAGTGACATGACATATCCAGCGTGTATATTTTGAAATTATTTGTTAGGGAGATAAACAGCACATTCCACTGACGGCTGCCGTTTAGCACCTACTTAGGACAGGCTCAACTTAAACATCGGCGGGATGAAAAGATTTGTAAATACAAAGCAAAGTTTGACGCTCCAGATCGTACGGGCGAGATTTTGGGATTATTTGAAGTCAAATAATAGGCAACAGCCTACTACACATAATGAGTATAATACATATATTTCAACAGAAGTAAAGAATATACAGGGTGGTCCCGAGGTAGTGGGCCAAAATTCATGGGTAGATTCCCCAAGTAAAAATATTGCGATTTAGCCGAACTTACCTTAGTCCAAAAGTTGATAGTTAAAGAGATACAGGGTGTTAAATGTAAAATATTATTTCAGTTTTTTTTAATTTATTCCTTAACAAATGCAAATATCCTCACAAAATTTTGGGGATTGGAGTTCTTTGAGTAGAGGAATTGAAATCTGTTCACATTTTGGTTAAAGTTCATAGAGGGCGCTAGCTGCAGTAGATTGAATGTGTTAAAAACGACATAACTTTTTTGTACTTTAAGGTATCTCATCTTTGGTAACAAATTCTTATTTTTCAACTTTTTTTACACAAAAAAGGTATACTTTATTAAAGTAGCTATCTCGCACCGTTTTCGAGATATTTGGCTTTGAAACTTCCAATGCTGTTGCATTAAATTACAATTAAGTACCTACAGGTATTATTAATTTAGCGATAAAGTTTCTTAAGTAGGATTTGGACGAAAATCAAATAATTGACGTCTTCCACTTGTCTTATTGCTGTCATTTGTATGCTAATTTCTATTAAGTATTATTCGTATCTAATTAAAATCACCTCTTAGCTTACAAATTAAATTGTATACTCGTACATAAATGTGAGATAGAATGCCGAGGTTTTCGTTTTTGGAGTTACATGAAATCAGTTGTTTATGGAGAAACTATAAACACTTGAGAAGAACTTTGGTAGCAGATTTTAAATGCTGCAGTCATTTCGCATTAAGGATTTATACTTTAAAATAAGACAATCTTTTAATAAACGCGTTGATAAATGTATTGAAGTTAGAGGTGGACATTTGGAGCAATTATTATCAGAAAGGCATATTTTTTACTAATGTTTACTATTTTACTGTTCATTACAATTTTTGATTCTAAATTAACCCTTGTTTTTGACATTTCTAATTGTTTTTACTTATTTCAACTTCAACTTTCAAATAAACTAAAATAATATTTTACATTTTACACCCTGTATCTCTTTAACTATCAACTTTTGGACTAAGGTAAGTTCGGCTAAATTGCAATATTTTTGCTTCGGGAATCTACCCATGTATTTTGGCCCATTACGTCGGGACCACCCTGTATATAAGTACATTTTTAAACGTTTAATATTTATATTTTGATTGTGTAAACTCAATAAATATTTTAATATTTTACGATTGAAAAATGCATATCTATATTGTAGATACTTTCGAAGAGTCACTTTACTTTGAAATAAACATTACCTTAAACCAAAATTTTTTGTCGTATACAGGGTGTCCCGTTCATATTTAAAAAAAACTTGTGTGCAAATTCCAAGGGAAAATAATGGGGGTAGATGTAACGTTTATTTTCCTAGATGCCCTGTTTAAAGGCCCTGGCTAAAGATAAAAATGTAAAAATTTGTACACGAGTAAACATCAACCGTGCGTTAAGAATAATGCGCAAATGGTTTCTTTCTGTGTGAAAATTTGTTACATTTCTAAACGGTTTTGTAAACCTTAAAGCATACTACAACTTGTCGAAATACGGTACCATGTACCATTTTCGAGCATTTTTATGCTCACATAAAGCGGCACAAGTACATTGAATGTATTGTATGTGTGTATTATATTGAATGTACGTTGAATGAGCTGAACACATTTAGCTACCAATAGTCTTTGCATTTAAGAATATAATTTAAATTTCTTACGTATCACATAAAACAGTTAAATTATAAAACATTAACTTATAGAAATAAAAAATTAAAATTCATTTTAAGTTTAAACTTGTAAAATAACATTTAAAAAAGTGAATCAAAATACACAAATTACGGTAATTGATTATCTATTATTAACTAATTTTATATTTTGTAAACTACTACACTACCACTACTAAATTACTAATTGATGAATGGACTGAATTGGTGATGGACATGAATGCTTAAAAAAGTGATAAGAACAGAAAAATATTAGAAAACAGGCTCGGAGACAGACAGAACAAAATAGCTGCACAATTAAATAAAAGAGCAAAACTCGAAATGCTACAATAGATGCTTAAATTATCCCCCAATTGCTTCTATGCAACTTCATTTTTCTCGAAAATGGTACATGGTACTGAATTTCGACTAGTATACCTTTTTTTTGGAGTATGCTTTAGAATTTACAAAACCGTTTAGAAATGTAACAAATTTTGATTTTTAACATATTTTTTTCGATTATACCCCTTCAATTACCTGTATCGGCGACACTGCTTTTCAGAAAGAAACCGTTTGCATATTATGTTTAACGCACTGTTGATGTTTACTGGTGTACACATTTTGACATTATTATCTTTAGTTGATTTAAAGATAATTAAGGAAAACTATTTGGAAAGTAATAACTTGAACACATTGTATTTCGAAAACAGGGCATCTAAGAAAAAAAACGTCACATGAACTACCCCCATTATTTTCCTATGAGGAACTTGCAAGCAAGTTTTTTTGAAACATGAACGAGGCACCCTGTATATCTCAAAACCTAAAAGAGATATGATTAAGCAGAAGTTATTTTCAAATTCTACGCATCTGAACTGTAGGTTAGTTCAAGAAAATTTCATAATATTTGGATAATTTTTTTTGTACTAATTCTAAAAAACGGACTTCTAGATTATTCGATAAAAAACATCACGAATAATAAAAAAGCTACAATTTTCATGTCAAATGTTGCTGCCAGAATTTTGATGATTCGATGATATTTTTGAAATCATTATAAGTAGTTTCGTACTGTCCTGTATATTTTTGAGGAATAAGTTGCGATGCTTATTGCACTTTCTGTGGTTTTTTGGAAACACATATTGTTTGGTGTTGTTAATGAACTTATGTCAAAAATTTAAATGGTTAAAAAGGAACGGAAACTGGGTTAACTGACGTCACAAAGTTCTGTCGCAAGTTTAAGGTCATAGAGAAAAAAGCTAATTAAAAATGTGTTTAAAACTGTTTTGGAACAGCTGAAATTCATGTATTTTATCGTGGCGAGTACTTACAATAAAATTCTGTAACACTTTTTACGAGTTTGTAGGTTTCTTATGAAGCCGGACTGTATTCGACAGTCAGTTTGTAATACATTGTTGTAGTGATTGCTGTGCTGTTTTTCGATCTTATGAAGCCGGACTGTATTCGACAGTCAGTTTGTAATACATTGTTGTAGTGATTGCTGTGCTGTTTTCGAGAGTACATTTAATAGCCGTATTTCCAAGTTTTCTTTTGAAAATGGCGCACTTAATCGCGAATATTATATGCTCATAATTTATGTCGAAGCAAACGAAAATACCCACAGAGCTTGTCAATTGTACCGTGCCAGATATCTTGAACGACCGCAAACATTTGTTGCTGTAGCGTAAAGTGTTTTGGACAAAAGGTGAAGTACAACCTCGTCGCGGTCTCGACGGTGGCCAAGAACAACCACTAAGAATTTTAAATGTCGAGGAGATGATTTTAGATCTCGTCGAAGAAGATCCGCATCGTAGCACCAGAAATAT